>NC_088649.1:1395987-1400987 GCF_964019385.1 Sycon ciliatum | reverse complement strand
AAACATCAACAACTACAACAACAACAACCAAAACAACAACAACAGCAACACCACCGTGAGAATATAGACTTCAAAATTCAAAAACAACAACAACAACAACAACAACAACAACAACAACAATAACAACAACAGCAACAACAACAACAACAACAACAACAGCAAAAACATCAACAACTACAACAACAACAACAACCAAAACAACAACAACAGCAACACCACCGGGAGATTATAGACTTCAAAATTCAAAAACAACAACAACAACAACAACAACAACAACAACAACAACAACAACAACAACAACAACAACAACAACAACAACAACATTAACAACAACAGCAACAACAACAACAACAACAACAACAACAGCAAAAACATCAACAACTACAACAACAACAACAACCAAAACAACAACAACAGCAACACCACCGTGAGAATATAGACTTCAAAATTCAAAAACAACAACAACAACAACAACAACAACAGCAACAACAACAACAACAACCAAAACACCAACAACAGCAACACCACCGTGAGAATATAGACTTCCAAATTCAAAACAACAACAACAACAACAACAACAACAACAACAACAACAATAATAATAACAACAACAGCAACAACAACAACAACAGCAAAAACATCAACAACTACAACAACAACAACAACCAAAACAACAACAACAGCAACACCACCGTGAGAATATAGACTTCAAAATTCAAAAACAACAACAACAAAAACAACAACAACAACAACAACAACAACAACAACAATAACAACAACAGCAACAACAACAACAACAACAACAGCAAAAACATCAACAACTACAACAACAACAACAACCAAAACAACAACAACAGCAACACCACCGTGAGAATATAGACTTCAAAATTCAAAAACAACAACAACAACAACAATAACAAAAACAGCAACAACAACAACAACAACAACAGCAAAAACATCAACAACTACAACAACAACAACAACAACCAAAACAACAACAACAGCAACACCACCGTGAGAATATAGACTTAAAAATTCAAAAACAACAACAACAACAACAACAACAACAACAATACAAACAACAGCAACAACAACAACAACAACAACAACAGCAAAAACATCAACAACTACAACAACAACAACAACCAAAACAACAACAACAGCAACACCACCGTGAGAATATAGACTTCAAAATTCAAAATTCAAAAACAACAACAACAACAACAACAACAACAACAACAACAACAATAACAACAACAGCAACAACAACAACAACAACAGCAAAAACATCAACAACTACAACAACAACAACAACAACCAAAACAACAACAACAGCAACACCACCGTGAGAATATAGACTTCAAAATTCAAAAACAACAACAACAACAACAACAATAACAACAACAGCAACAACAACAACAACAACAGCAAAAACAGCAACAACAACAACAACAACAGCAAAAAACTCAACAACTACAACAACAAAAACAACAACCAAAACAACAACAACAGCAATACCACCAGGAGATTATAGACTTCAAAATTCAAAAACAACAACAACAACAACAACAACAACAACAACAATAACAACAACAGCAACAACAACAACAACAACAACAACAGCAAAAACATCAACAACTACAACAACAACAACAACCAAAAAAACAACAACAGCAACACCACCGTGAGAATATAGACTTCAAAATTCAAAAACAACAACAACAACAACAACAACAACAACAACAACAACAACAATAACAACAACAGCAACAACAACAACAACAACAACAACAGCAAAAACATCAACAACTACAACAACAACAACAACCAAAACAACAACAACAGCAACACCACCGTGAGAATATAGACTTCAAAAATCAAAAACAACAACAACAAAAACAACAACAACAACAATAACAACAACAGCAACAACAACAACAACAACAACAACAACAGCAAAAACATCAACAACTACAACAACAACAACAACCAAAAAAACAACAAGAGCAACACCACCGTGAGAATAAAGACTTCAAAATTCAAAAACAACAACAACAACAACAACAACAACAACAACAACAACAGTAACAACAACAGCAACAACAACAACAACAACAACAGCAAAAACATCAACAATTCCAACAACAACAACAACCAAAACAACAACAACAGCAACACCACCGTGAGAATATAGACTTCAAAATTCAAAAACAACAACAACAACAACAACAACAACAACAACAACAACAACAACAACAACAACAACAACAACAACAATAACAACAACAGCAACAACAACAACAACAACAGCAAAAACATCAACAACTACAACAACAACAACAACCAAAATAACAACAACAGCAACACCACCGTGAGAATATAGACTTCAAAATTCAAAAACAACAACAACACCAACAACAACAACAACAACAACAACAACAATAACAACAACAGCAACAACAACAACAACAACAACAACAACAGCAAAAACATCAACAACTACAACAACAACAACAACCAAAACAACAACAAGAGCAACACCACCGTGAGAATATAGACTTCAAAATTCAAAAACAACAACAACAACAACAACAACAACAATAACAACAACAGCAACAACAACAACAACAACAGCAAAAACATCAACAACTACAACAACAACAACAACAACCAAAACAACAACAACAGCAACACCACCGTGAGAATATAGACTTCAAAATTCAATAACAACAACAACAACAACAACAACAACTACAACAAATGACGGCTTTGAGCAGCAAAGCCAAGTTAGCCCACGCATGCACGTGTTTTGTTACGGTTCGTCACGCGGCACATGAATAAAAAATATTTTTTCCGAAAATGGTGGATGAAAAAATAAATCTTGCGTGGCCGCTTTGCCCTGCCTCGTGTCAGCAAAGCAACTTCCTTGTCAACAATTTCTGTCATCCAGTTAGCCAAAGTGACTCAAGGTTGTGTTTTCTCCGTTTTCTCCTTTGTCTCTCCGCCAAGCTGTACAAGAGTATTAGTTGTGCTAGTCTGCGTAGACAAGCGCTGACTCGTGTGAGCTGGAAGCGCTTGAAAATTCACAACTTCAAACAGCGATCGATCGCGCTTGGTTGAAATATTTATTTGTTGCGTGGGCAGATAGAGTAGCTCATGGTCGCAGTAGTGAATTTCCTGGAGTTCATGAGGCCAAGCAAGAACTACTCGAAGCAGAGGACCAGTTATTTAGGCCTCGACATGGCGAGTGGCGTTGACGCCAACTCAGAAATGGCTGTGATTACCTGTCAAAAAATCTAGCCAAAGAAGTAGACAAGGAGCAGAGGCATTTACATGGACAACGTACGATGGTGGTTTGCAACATGCTACTACTGCTGGAGCGACGTTGAGTGCAGGGACGATCGTTGATCATCTACGTATCAGGTGTGGTTGTCAAACGCTTGTGGCCTTTGATGTGGATATGAAGATTTTATGCCCACTGTGCGTTCGTTATGCACCACATCTGCTGTGCACGTGGCATTACCCTATCTCAGGGAGAAATCATCAACCCAGTAATTCTGGGTAACACTATTCCTGATAGCTGTGCAGGCCATGCGCCAGCACAAGAACCAGTACGCTGCACTTAACAAGGTGCTTATGTTCGTGTGCTTGATGGTCAATGGAATGAGTTCAACTGAAAGCAACGGTTCCGCAGGTCTTCGACAACCTCAGCAAGGTGGTCGGCCCAGCAACAGTGGTGACGGTACTTGGCATACAAGTCGACAGTGAGGACCAGGTGATGCGGCTACCTGACAAGAAGTTATTTGCCTTTCTAGCGGCTTTGAGTGAGTAGTCCACGCGCACTAGCTACACAACGCGGGAACTGCTGTCGCTGATCGGAACCTTGTCCTTGCCGCAAAGGTGGTTCCTCCTGGCAGGACCTTCATCCGTCAACTCCTGTATCTTAGCTGGACAACTCTCTCAGTCTCTTCAGTCAGTAGTCAACATCAACACAAAAGCTCACTTGGACATCGAATGGTCGCGCTCCTTTGCCGCAAACTGGAATGGCCAATCCTTCTTCTACGATGTCGAGTTTTCAAAGTCCCCTGACCTTGAGCTATTCACGGATGCCTCTGATGTTGGCTTCTGCGGTTTCTATCAAGGACAATCGTTTTTGGGGCAACGGGCCGCTGAGATGCAGCATGAACCTATTGTGATTACTCGCTTCCGAGAACTGGCTTCCACAGCCAACCAGTGCCTGGTGCCAACTCCTCCGCTGAACTCGCCGCTCTGATTGCTGCCAGCAATGATCTCATGAGCGACTCAGACCTTTAAGCCCGGTATTTGCGCACACATAATCTGATGTACCCAGTTTCGGCTATGGCCGAGTTCCGGTCCCTGACCGCGACTGCCGGCAGCTCACGGCCAGTGTTTGTGTTCGTCGACGGCGGCTACTTCTCCCGAGTTTTCTCGACTAGGATCCTCAACTGCAACCGGGTGAGCTCCCATTCTGTGCGCATTGGCGGGGCCACACTCATGGCTCACCGGAGTACAAGTGCCTGTGAAGCAGCCATATGCCGTGCAGGCTGCTGGCGAAGTGCAGCATCCGATCACTATGTCAGGCGTGCAGCCGGTATACCCTCTGTGCAATGGCTAGCAGCAAAGACTGGAACAGCCCACGCCCATGTGGTGTTGAGAACAGAAGTGAGGTACATTTGTAGTGTTGTACAGTGTTGTGCCTTCCGCTTGTTGTGCAGTCCTTGTGCCGGTGTGGCTCTGTGGGTATCACTTAGGAGTTTGCCATGGTTACTTGCAGGAAGTTATGCTAATGAGCGATGCCGTGAGAAATGCTTGGTCGTAAACACTGGTTTTTGGGAGGGTCAAATGCATTTGCCTCTCAGTGTTGTGCTGTACTGTCTCAGTGTTGTGACACCTGTATGTTGTTGTGTGGTTGACCCGCCGGTTTGAGGCACGGGTGGTCAACTGTGTATGTTGTATCGGTGTGTTCCCGTTTGAAGTTG
>NC_088649.1:1358487-1360987 GCF_964019385.1 Sycon ciliatum | reverse complement strand
CGTGAGAATATAGACTTTAACACGCATGCACTCGCTATTGCAGACCAGTGGAGAGCACACATCATATGGAGGATTCATGGAGTGCTGGGCAACCGAATCTGGCATGTGATAATCATGTAGGATAGTCCACGCACGAGGTGCAGCCCATGAAATGGGCACCCATGAACTGGGCGGAGTGTGGACGGCCTGTATGATAGTGTGTATGTATGTCCACGCACAAAGTGCAGCCCATGAGATGGGCGCCCATGAAATGGACGGAGTGTGGACGGCCCACGCACACGAGGTGCAGCCCATGAATGGGCACCCATGAACTGGGCGGAGTGTGGACGGCCTGTATGATAGTGTGTATGTATGTCCACGCACAAAGTGCAGCCCATGAGATGGGCGCCCATGAAATGGACGGAGTGTGGACGGCCCACGCACGAAGTGCAATGCCCGTTAGGAGGCAGGAGTGTGGGAGTATGAGTGTGATGGCCGAAGGCCGTGATAATTGCCAGATGAGAGGAGATAGCTGGCCCAGCACTCCTATTTATTTTCGTCTTGTATGAATTATGATACCTGTGTTGAATCAAGGATATCAATATTATTCATAGATGGGAAGAGGTGGGTGGGTGAGAAAGGAACAAACCGGTGTTCTTCTCACTACCCAAGCAAAGCAAATATGAAGTAGCAATACGGCCAGCGCGAAGTATGGTGTATGCGTTACGGGTTCAAGCTCCGATGTGTGCTGCAGCCGCATATGGCTGGTTGGCTGGCGAGTTCAGGTGAGTTCCGGCGTACGCATGTTACATGCCACCACAGCGTGCATGTACGTGTTACTTGACATGCATCAATGAATAGCGTGGGATCTGCGGGCTCTTTGGAAGCCGCTGGAGCGCGTGTGAAGTGGTGGCTTGTGCAATGTGTTAACCTACATTACCGCAAGCTCTAATGTGCTATTAACACGCATGCACTCGCTATTGCAGACCAGTGGAGAGCACACATCATATGGAGGATTCATGGAGTGCTGGGCAACCGAATCTGGCATGTGATAATCATGTAGGATAGTCCACGCACGAGGTGCAGCCCATGAAATGGGCACCCATGAACTGGGCGGAGTGTGGACGGCCTGTATGATAGTGTGTATGTATGTCCACGCACAAAGTGCAGCCCATGAGATGGGCGCCCATGAAATGGACGGAGTGTGGACGGCCCACGCACACGAGGTGCAGCCCATGAATGGGCACCCATGAACTGGGCGGAGTGTGGACGGCCTGTATGATAGTGTGTATGTATGTCCACGCACAAAGTGCAGCCCATGAGATGGGCGCCCATGAAATGGACGGAGTGTGGACGGCCCACGCACGAAGTGCAATGCCCGTTAGGAGGCAGGAGTGTGGGAGTATGAGTGTGATGGCCGAAGGCCGTGATAATTGCCAGATGAGAGGAGATAGCTGGCCCATGGTTGCCCAGCCTCCATGCTAAGTTGTGACACATTGCAATGCACGTGAATGACACCGTTGTTGCTATCAGCGCAGTTTGTCAGCACAATCCTAGCAGAGCAAGTTGCTGTGCTGTTCCAAACGGTCAGCCGTGTGGGTACGTGCATGGGTGCGAGTTGCGTGCCCGCGTGGCGGGTTCTTACATACCTCCATGCGTTGTGTGATGCGCTTGTACCTCTGATAGCTTTTGGGTCAACTGCGCCATGTCTGTGTCGGTTGTCCTGATGTAGCGCAAGACGCTGTCGCTTCTCCATCGGCCCATTGCCCTGATTAGCCAGTCCGGGGTACCCGCCATGGCTGCAGTTGTGGCGGCACCGATGCGGAACGAATGACCAGCGTAATCGCGTGAATTGGGTGTTCCCGTGAGTGGGAGAAGCTGTCAGAGCTTTTCTGTCAGTGCCTGCCTGGTCAGCGGTCTCCCAGGGCGGTAGCGGAAGAGTGCGTCAGTGGCGTCAGACGGACAGACTGTAAAATATGCCAGGAGGGCGGCAACCGGGCAAGGTTGTGAAGTGGTACTACCGATTATCTGCATGGCCCTGACGAAGTTGGTCCGTCTTCGATTGCTTGATGTGGAAGCGGATATATGTGCGTCCTTAAGTGACATCCAGAGTCACATCCTGGCGCGTGGCATGAGTGGCAGGGTCAAACCCGGCTGGAGGCGCAGTGAATTCAGCGCATCGAAGAGATCTGAAGAAGGCGAGCACCATTGCCGCCTTGAGCATGCCCTTGTCCTGCTGGTGACGCCGTTGGTCCAGGCTGAGTTGGTTGAGGAGCTTCCGCAGCAAATCAATGGTGATTGGGAGGCGAGTGCGCTGGATTGCCGGGTCAGTCGCCGTCCTCTTGATGCCTCGCATAACACGTGGCGGCAGCAATGCATTCATCGTTGGATCTCGGAATCCGGCTTCGAGATGCATGTTGCGTACTGCGGCCATGTAGACATGAATTGTCTGTGGTTGAACCGATTGTGTGAGGTGTGCTGCGAAGCAGCTGGGCATCGTGTCTGTAGCCGGCATGGGCGT
>NC_088649.1:1335987-1338487 GCF_964019385.1 Sycon ciliatum | reverse complement strand
GTTGCTGTTGTTGTTATTGTTGTTGTTGTTGTTGTTGTTGTTGTTGTTGTTGTTGTTGTTGTTGTTGTTGTTGTTGTTGTTGTTGTTGTTGTTGTTGTTGTTGTTTTTGAATTTTGAAGTCTATATTCTCACGGTGGTGTTGCTGTTGTTGTTGTTTTGGTTGTTGTTGTTGTTGTTGTTGTTGTTGTAGCTGTTGTTGTTGTTGTTTTTGAATTTTGAAGTCTATAATCTCCCGGTGGTGTTGCTGTTGTTGTTGTTTTGGTTGTTGTTGTTGTTGTAGTTGTTGATGTTTTTGCTGTTGTTGTTATTGTTGTTGTTGTTGTTGCTGTTGTTGTTATTGTTGTTGTTGTTGTTGTTTTTGAATTTTGAAGTCTATATTCTCACGGTGGTGTTGCTGTTGTTGTTATTTTGGTTGTTGTTGTTGTTGTTGTTGTAGTTGTTGATGTTTTTGCTGTTGTTGTTGTTGTTGTTGTTGCTGTTGTTGTTATTGTTGTTGTTGTTGTTGTTGTTGTTGTTGTTGTTGTTGTTGTTGTTGTTTTTGAATTTTGAAGTCTATATTCTCACGGTGGTGTTGCTGTTGTTGTTGTTTTGGTTGTTGTTGTTGTTGTAGTTGTTGATGTTTTTGCTGTTGTTGTTGTTGTTGTTGTTGTTGCTGTTGTTGTTACTGTTGTTGTTGTTGTTGTTGTTGTTGTTGTTGTTGTTGTTGTTGTTGTTGTTGTTGTTGTTGTTGTTGTTGTTTTTGAATTTTGAAGTCTATATTCTCATGGTGGTGTTGCTGTTGTTGTTGTTTTGGTTGTTGTTGTTGTTGTAGTTGTTGATGTTTTTGCTGTTGTTGTTGTTGTTGTTGCTGTTGTTGTTATTGTTGTTGTTGTTGTTGTTGTTGTTGTTGTTGTTGTTGTTTTTGATTTTTGAAGTCTATATTCTCACGGTGGTGTTGCTGTTGTTGTTGTTTTGGTTGTTGTTGTTGTTGTAGTTGTTGATGTTTTTGCTGTTGTTGTTGTTGTTGTTGCTGTTGTTGTTATTGTTGTTGTTGTTGTTGTTGTTGTTGTTGTTGTTGTGGTTTTTGAATTTTGAAGTCTATATTCTCACGGTGGTGTTGCTGTTGTTGTTGTTTTGGTTGTTGTTGTTGTTGTAGTTGTTGATGTTTTTGCTGTTGTTGTTGTTGTTGTTGCTGCTGTTGTTATTGTTGTTGTTGTTGCTGTTGTTGTTGTTGTTGTTGTTGTTTTTGAATTTTGAAGTCTATATTCTCACAGTGGTGTTGCTGTTGTTGTTGTTTTGGTTGTTGTTGTTGTTGTAGTTGTTGATGTTTTTGCTGTTGTTGTTGTTGTTGTTGTTGTTGTTGTTGTTGCTGTTGTTGTTGTTATTGTTGTTGTTGTTGTTGTTGTTGTTGTTTTTGAATTTTGAAGTCTATATTCTCACGGTGGTGTTGCTGTTGTTGTTGTTTTGGTTGTTGTTGTTGTTGTTGTAGTTGTTGATGTTTTTGCTGTTGTTGTTGTTGTTGCTGTTGTTGTTATTGTTGTTGTTGTTGTTGTTGTTGTTGTTGTTGTTGTTGTTGTTTTTGAATTTTGAAGTCTATATTCTCACGGTGGTGTTGCTGTTGTTGTTGTTTTGGTTGTGGTTGTTGTTGTAGTTGTTGATGTTTTTGCTGTTGTTGTTGTTGCTGTTGTTGTTATTGTTGTTGTTGTTGTTGTTGTTGTTTTTGTTGTTGTTGTTTTTGAATTTTGAAGTCTATATTCTCACGGTGGTGTTGCTGTTGTTGTTGTTGTTTTGGTTGTTGTTGTTGTTGTAGTTGTTGATGTTTTTGCTGTTGTTGTTGTTGTTGTTGCTGTTGTTGTTATTATTGTTGTTGTTGTTGTTGTTGTTGTTGTTGTTGTTGTTGTTGTTGTTGTTGTTGTTTTGAATTTGGAAGTCTATATTCTCACGGTGGTGTTGCTGTTGTTGTTGTTTTGGTTGTTGTTGTTGTTGTTGCTGTTGTTGTTGTTGTTGTTGTTGTTGTTGTTGTTGTTGTTGTTTTTGAATTTTGAAGTCTATATTCTCACGGTGGTGTTGCTGTTGTTGATGTTTTGGTTGTTGTTGTTGTTGTAGTTGTTGTTGTTGTTGCTGTTGTTGTTAATGTTGTTGTTGTTGTTGTTGTTGTTGTTGTTGTTGTTGTTGTTGTTGTTGTTGTTGTTGTTGTTGTTTTTGAATTTTGAAGTCTATAATCTCCCGGTGGTGTTGCTGTTGTTGTTGTTTTGGTTGTTGTTGTTGTTGTAGTTGTTGATGTTTTTGCTGTTGTTGTTATTGTTGTTGTTGTTGTTGCTGTTGTTGTTATTGTTGTTGTTGTTGTTGTTTTTGAATTTTGAAGTCTATATTTTCACGGTGGTGTTGCTGTTGTTGTTGTTTTGGTTGTTGTTGTTGTAGTTGTTGATGTTTTTGCTGTTGTTGTTGTTGTTGTTGCTGCTGTTGTTATTGTTGTTGTTGTTGCTGTTGTTGTTGTTGTTGTTGTTGTTGTTGTTGTTGT
>NC_088649.1:1248487-1330987 GCF_964019385.1 Sycon ciliatum | reverse complement strand
CGTGTAGAGTAGGACTTCCAGCTGTAGCAGGTGGTACTTTGTCAGGGGTGGAAGGCGGAGGTGCATCATTGCTAGTACCCTCCTTTTTCTTCATCTTCTTCAGCTGCTTCTTCTTTTCCACAGTCATCCTCAACGTAAACTAAATTGAGCAGTTATGGCTGTGGAAGGGAACTTTATATGGATGCCGTCTCCATAGTAATAGTTCAAAAAAGAATGCACATGTCACTTTTTGACAGCATATATGACAGTTTGACACATGAAATAAATGCAGCTGGGAGGAGTTTTTTTCCTTAGAACAGCAACGATGGATGAACAAGGAGCTTGTAGTCGGTTGAATGAGCACTTTTTTTTACCTTCTCAAGGAGTGGATGGTATCGACAACGATACCCGTACAGCTATAATCTGTCCTGTAAATTGCCGCGACCATTCATATCAGACCTGCACAGGGAATGATTGTTCTGTTTACTTTTGCCAAAGAACACAAGCTTCCCATCAGAGAGGTAAATTTTGTCATCAAACTTGTTCCCTACTAGTATTTTGCCCGAGTCATTTCCTATCGTGTAGAACGGAGGGACAGTGTTCACAACAGCTGCTGCTATGCTCTCAACATGGAGTGTGTTGTTTGGATAATGAGCAGAGGGAGGACTGGAGACGGATATTACAAGATGTTGCAGGCGTGCAGTTCAACGGCGTATATTGCAGACCCCATGCCAGCGTATGTGCCAAGTGTGGCTTATTCTGCACTTGCTCCTACCCTTCCCACAAGGTGTCTATCTCACGGGATCGTGGAGTATACCTGCCCATCAACCAGACTGTGGATTTGCAAGATCTTCTAGCTTGTTGTGAAAGGGGCCATCTAGATGCAGCATCTGTTACATGCAACTGCGCACTTCCAACTGATTCTCTACCTGCCTTGGCAACTGAAACTGCTAGAGGACATGGCCTCGTAGTGCCAGAGTCTGTTGCAGTCGGACCGCCCAGACTATCCACACATTGGTGGGTGTTATTCTGTTCACAGCACGGCACAGAGGTAGCACGTTGTTATACATGCAAGCATCATGTTATGTGTATATTGCATAGCAATTGCATGCACAGCGGCAGTTTTTCATACATACTGCCTTTCACGCAGGCGTTGAGATGTACAAATGACAAAGGCAGTGTTCATCTCCGCCCGTTGGATGCACATGAAGAACGTTGGCCAATGTATGGTAGTAAGCGATATAACGCAAGCAGATATGCGGAACGTATGGTGAAGTTGGACAGGAGGAGTAAGAAGGGCAGAAGTGGATACACCAACAAAGAGCTTCGCGCACAGAGGTATATATCAAGGTAAGTTAGCATGCAGATATTTGTACGCACTCAGAAATGAACTACAGCCTTTGGCTAGCGCAGCATGGCGTGTACCGTTCGTTTGCGTGAACTTTGCAAAGGAGTAGTGATGCGTCGTCGCACCATTTCCATCTATGTGCTGGACGATAAAGGCGTCATTAGGCGCATGGTCCAGAGCTCCGATGGCCCTGCGGAGAGTGCTATTGCGGACAGAGGTGTCATCGCCGTTAGCTTTGTTGTCCTTGTAGATGAACGTTCTGACGTTGGCCTTGTGGGTGACGAATCCGTGTTCGACAACGCGAGCATCAGGAGTAACATCTTTGAGATAGCGTTCTTCGTCCTTCGTAACTAGTCTTGGAGTCCTGCGATACAAAACATAGAAAAACAGATACAATATATTTAGGCATTCTCGATATGTTTTCCTTCTCCTGTGTACAGATCAAAGACACCAGCGAGCACAACCACAAGGAGAGCAGCAGTAAAGGTTGTAAATTAGGTGAGTCTACTTACAGCACGTCTTCAGGCCGTGTGGAGGCATCATCAGAAGTAGTAGCAGTTGGCAGGGGTGACTGTACAGGAGAAGGTGGTGCAGTTGCTGTGTCATCAGCACCATCCGATGCAGTAGCAGCCAACAGGGCAGGAGACGAGGGTGCTGTTGCTGTGTGATCGGCATAATCGCCTGCTGGGGCAATACTTTCTGCACTGCCGTTGTGTCCGTCTTGTTTTTCTTCTTCAGTGTCGGATGAGTCGACAGGAACAGGACTGGAGGCAAGGTTGAACGGGACAGGTTTCCCCCTCATTCGACTCGACGGACACTCCCTTTTCGGTGGCGGCGGGCATGGGAAGTCCATGGATGTGGGTGTACTGGTTCTCTTGACGCTCCCAAGTTGAAGAGAAGCTGCATTAATAACACGAAGCAGAGAAGGAATTGGTTATGTCGTTTGCATGTACACTCGTCCGAACGAAGATCTCATTCCGTACACAGTTATATACACATATTGAGGCAGATGTATGTATTTACATATAAAATATGAATATTTTATGACACTTACATGATTCGGTGCTTTCAAGGGTTCCAACGGATGAGTCCAGGTTGTCCATACGGAAAGCTGTCGTATCCCTCCGGGCCCACATGGCCACTGGAACACACATGAAAGCATTGGATAGAGATATAAGACCACTCTCGCGAACACATACATACATACAGCCAACAGATGCCATACTCTTCAGTGCTTTGAATTGCCTCCATCTCTGCTTCTCGTTTTTGAACGTTAGATCACGCCCCTTAGTTTCCATGCTCTTCGTGAGCGGCAGCCAGAATTCCGCGGGCTGTGTCATCGCTGCTAGTTGGAATAGGACTTGGGCAGCCGCCCTGAGCAGGAATCTGAATTCGGTGTTCATGGAAACCTTCTTCTTAATGGTGATCACGTCGATCGCGTCAAGATCGAAATCGAAGTGCACCTTCACGCCTGTGATCACCACAAACAACACAAGAACACACACACCATTCAACTGGACAGTGAACATGTCAGTATTCAACACATAACACAGCACGATATGGGTATTGGGTTTAATACTTAGCACTAACACATCGTGTCAGTAACCTCCGCGTGCATGCTTCCAGGTGTTGCAGTGGCGTGCGTTTGTCTGGCGAGTTGATGGCGTGCATCTGTGGCAGCAGTAGCGGAGTGTTCGTTCATGTCTGCATCATCAAGGAAGCAGACACAGTCTGGAGTGGGAACAATTGTATACTCTCCGGATCCGTCAGCTCCCGAAGTCATCGGTACTCCACAAGCATTCACCATTCTTGCAAGGGTCGTGGCGAAGTGGACACCACCTATAGCTAGGCCGGTTAGCACCACATCGCTAGGGGTTCTAGGGTCGATGCTGAACACAGTGGTCTGAGCGCGCGGTGTAGCGAGGCTACCCTGTATGCGTCTGAGGTAACCCCTTGTGGGGTGGTCGAACATCAACATCAGCTGCTTGTCGGGAGGGTTCGCATCAGTAGGTTGGCATTCACGGCTCTTGCCCCATCCTCTGCATATGGGAAAGAAGGAAACATACAACACGAGAAAGAGTCATTAACATGACGTCAACGAACATACAAGAAAGGGAAATGGCACGAACCTCTCGGTTACAACTCTCACAGCATCACCTCCAGCACCCACGAACAGTCTGGGTCTAGTGGTCTCCTCTTGTCTGGCTGGCACCAGCTGCCGCAGTTCAATCTGGTTGTTGTCTTCATTGACCACTTCTTGTATGGTGGCGTACACGTGCGTTCTCAACGGCCTGTGGTTCTCAACGGATAGAGGTGCATACACGTCGTCATTCCGCAGGAGTACATGACTGGGTCTGGGTCCACAGTTTGTTTCATAGCCTGCGACTCCTAGAATCCATCTTGTGTCGTCAGATGAGAATAGTTCGGAGTAGTAATACTCCTCCTCTGGGAAGTCACTTCTGTCAAACTTGGGCGATTCCTTGAATGTCAGTCCTAGCAAAACAAACAAAGGGAAAGCCAATGTCTATGACTTCCGATTCTCTCCAAACACAGTTTGCAGCACACACTTACTTGCTGATACAGGGCTCCGTGAGTTTTGGACGTCCACCATGAGAGTAGTATCGTCCCTCCCTGGACATGTGACGACGACAACATCTGCGTCGCGAAGGTTCTTACTGATAGCCAGAACTTTGGACTCGACACCGGTGCTATGGTTCACAAATAGCATGTTCTGTGTTGGGTCTTTGACGGCTGTTCTAGACATTGTCATTCGGAGGTCACCCCTAGACAATTCACGTTCGTCATAGAGGAGCGCTGGTGCCTTCCTCAAAAGTGCCGCTCGGGTCTTGACCAACTCAACCATCTGCAACAGTGCCAAAGTACTGTCGTATTCGGGAAAGTCATCATCATCGTACACTTGCAATGCTCCCAGAGGGAGGGACTGATTCCACTTCTCATTTTCGAAACAATAGCTGTATACATGGTGGTGATTAGCAGAGAAATGTTCCGGAGACACTGCTATTACATTACAACCTTCCTCCATTGTTGCTTCCACAGATCCTAGAGAGGACTGGGCTTACGTGACCCACAACCCATCTTTATATATCAGATGGTGATTGTTCTCACAGCTGTGAAGATGCGGCATAAGAGAACTACACGTGGGTGTGCAGGGGATGGAAATTGCGCGCCAAACGTAACTAAGAAATGGTCAATACAGCATACCCCCCTCGCGGGGTATTCAGTGACGTGTGTCCGTCTACCCAGTTCCAGGAACGAAACTCTCCAGCTGTCAAACACCTCCACCAATCACAAACGTGGCCAAATATGGGGGATTCTAAAGTTGGTTGGAAAGTGCAAGTACCTTGTCGTCGTGAGGGAACTGAGTCTAGTAGCAAAATGTCACACCGAGGTGCATTCTGTCTTTTGGGCTCTAGTATATGTCGCAGAGAGAGTGGGTTATCATATTCACCATTGGATATTGCCGAGTGGAAAAAGGAGGGAGATAAAGTAGTTTCATTTTTCATAAGTAGCCAGAGAAATCTCCATCTAGAACTCAGTGACTGCAGTCGGTACCCTCCATCCCTTTTCGTGCACTTTGCAGACGCCATAAAACGGTCTTTGATTGATGAGTTGAAGGGTGCAACACCATTATCAAGGGAACAAATCAACGCATTCGTGAAATTTGCGTCTGCTTTGAAAGGTGGTAGTAGAACCTTCCAACTTGACGGAGCTGGTGGCAGTGGAAAATCCTATTGGGTATTTCAACTCCTAAGCAAGCTATTGCCTGATAGTGCCGAAGCCTGTTATTGTTTGACTCCCACCCATTCATCTTGTCAGAATTTGCTAACAGGCATCGACGGGTTGAATGTTCGAGTGAGGACTCTTGCTTCAGCATGCGGTCAGTTATTGGATGTGAAGGGTGACGGAGTGAGGCCTGCGAACTCCTATTTCTTGGAGGAGAGTCAGTGGGAGAATGTCCACACTTTGCTCCTTGGCCTTATAGGCAACCTGGGTGGTTTAGTGCCGTTCATCGTAGTGGACGAGTGGTCACAGGTGCACGATACGTACAAACTGTGTCTGTACCTATACCAGAAGCTGTTCGGCTGTGTGTTGTTGCTCGTGGGAGACAGCGCGCAGTGTCTTCCTTGGGACAGTGCAAGCCCGGACAGTATTAAAGCCAACAGGGTGCTGCCATGCGGATGCGATCCAGTTGTGCAGAAGTACATGGAAAGGTGGGAGCAAGAGTTTGTCCAGCTCGACCTCGGTATCAGGAGCCAGAGGCTGGATGCAAGCAAATGTGTTATGCGTAAGATGTTGAGTGTAGTTCTGCTTTCTTGTCCTGTTACGTACTTACGCTTGAGTGTTGTTCCTGTTGGTTTGTGTGTATATCAGAGAGTTTGCTACAAAAAGTTCGCCAGGAGATCTTTGGTTCCCTGAACATGGTTCATCACTCCCCTGACAAGTTGCTGGCAGCGTTGGTTAATCCAGGTCAGTGGTGCTTGTGTGCTTGTGGTGTTATATTCATGGGGTTGACTGTGTACTACTTGTGGTATGTCTATCTTTTCGTCTATCTGTGTGTAGGACAAGAGATGGGAGTGATGTTCAGGCGCGGTGACATCGCTGTTAACCATCCCGAAGTCTTTATCGTGTCTATAAAGAAGGCAACAACATCGGCTGTGACGGCAACAGTGAAGGATTGGATACAGACGCCTGAGTTCCGTCCTGCAGACAGCAGCGGCCTGGTCGACAACAGTGGAATGCCGATGGCTGTGCGTTACGCCTATCCAGTTGGTATGCGGACCGGTGTTACGGCCTGCCCTCCGGAAGGCATTGGACGGTGTGTGGTCTACAAGATAGCTCCCAACTTCAAGGTCCGCAGCATATGGTCTTACGTGGATAAACATTACGTTAAGAAGCACAAGGTTGTCCTGCCGCCACAGCTGAAGGCTGAGATCCAGAAAACCACTGCCAATACAGCCCATTTGTTTGGTATGAAAGTGGTGGACGGCAGACGGGATCATTTCAAGATGGAATACATCAGCAAGCAAGCTGTGGAGATCCTGTCTAACGAGTTGGAGTTCTGCATTGGAAAAGAGGACTTCCTGCGCTGGCTGCGAAGGATTTCGATCACTGTCAGCGAGTCTCTAACATCCACCTGCTATTCATCCCAGTCGCTAACCTTTCCCTATGTTATCTTCGTGCTAGATTCCAACAAGACTGGCCAGAGCTTCAGTGCCAGGTTCCTTCGCCACGTATATGTTGGCATAAGCAGATGTAGCAAGTGCTGCCTGATGCTGAGTAGCCTGAACGCCTTCAAGACCTATTTCCACGCCTTGAACAAGACAACCGACGCATCTTTGTTCTTGTGGCCTGCAACGCAATTGGAGCTGTACAGGGACATCGTTGTACAAGAGCAGCCAGAGGCGGAACCATTTGCTGAGAAGTACAGGCTACCGCTGTGCAGTCACCACGTCAGCATGGCCAGCAGTGCTTGTCAGGATTGCTGTCCAAAGGCTGGTTCGACAAGACGGCGCCCGTCTGCTGCTGCTCTCCACGGTTCCACAGTCGAGGACGACGAAATGACAGGCCTGATGCACGCCGACGATCTAGCCCATGGTGATATCGCGTGCTCTCCTTCTCCTACTACATCATACGTGGACGGTGATGAAGCACCAGTGTTGCCACCTGCGTGCAGTACCACGACTGTAGCCGCCACCGGGACATTAACGAGCAGGGCACCCGAGTCGGCGACCGTCGGGCAGGCGAAGAGGAGGAAGACAACAGGCTGTCCATACATATTGCACGAAGCGCAGTGTGTTTCTGAAGACGAGGAGAGCGACGACGACGACTTGGATGATTTCATCGTGACGTCAAGCGGCGATGAGGAAGAGGCGGATACTGTATCAGAGTGCACATCACCGGACCAGCCCTCTCAGGAGGATAATGATTTCATCGATGATGCTGACTCATGCAGTGAATGAAGGAGCTATTGCCTCATGCTCCCAAGTATTTCTACAGTTACGGTTTCTTTGGATGCTAATGTTTGTGTTGTGTATTACTCTTGGTTCTTTCAATATTTGTTATACTGAACGTCTTGCAGCTATTTTCTTTTGTATCCTGTTGTATTCAGCCCCCTTTTGGCACTACCGGTACGATCATGTTTTGCACGAACCTCTTTGTTGTGTTTGTAATTCCCATGCCTGTTTTGCACGAAGCTCCTTCTTTTGTGATCACTCAACACTTATCCATGCTTAGCACGAACTCTGTGTGTGTAACCCCTATTTTGTGCACGAACCCCTATTTGTTTGCACGAAGGTACTACTTTTGCGTGCAAACCCATATGTTTTGCACGAACTCCTATGTTTTGCACGAAGCTCCTTCTTGTGGTTTGATATCTGTCTCCTTCTGGTGGGTGCAAACATGCATGATTTGCAAGGGGGGGGGGGATGGGAGTCTTGTTCACGCTTGTCATGGTTTCCCGCCCTTTCATTCCCGCCTTTTCACCCTTTTCTCGCTTGTTCCCATTGCATTCACGTGCGGCACATTCCCGCTGTTTTTACATGCACGTGCAGCACCACCCATTACCGAGACGCCAACACGAACAGCCGTTGTTTAGATATATATATATATATACATATATATGGAAGATATAGTCTTGATAGTATAAATTGACTTGTGGTTGAATAGAGGTTTAGAGAGTGATTGCTATATTAGGGGAGATCTGTGATTGGTTGGTTTGGGTGACGGGTTCTGGGAACCAGACGGTGAACAACGTGGCTATTTACAGAGGTACACCGTGCAGAAGGAGAACACTTGCTAGCTGGATTGGTTCAAAGCAGTCCGTTCGTTTTACCTACAGGCAGAAACAGCAACAATGCACAGATACGAAATGTTCAAGACAAAGAAAGCTTTCGAGGCTCTGACACAGCCGTCCTTCCATTCGGAAGGGAGAAGGAGGGTACAGTCAATGAAAGTAGGCGATTTCAAGGTCACCACTCATACTGTGGTGCACAGGATGATGTATTGGGTGTTACATCCGTTCTTTAACCTAGGGGAGGATCAGTTCAGACGGGACACACAGCTGGACAAGGTGATAGTGAATTTAACTGATGTTTATGAGGATCTAACAGGTAGCCTTGCCAGTAAAGTGGGTGTCCCTGACGACGTGGACATAACAGACGCGCGCGTTGCAGTAACTGTAGAACGGGCACAGGAGTTTGTGAACGTTCTGAGCGAGGTGCCCGTGGAAAACGTAACCATTAAACGCAGGGTGGATCGATACCTGACCGACATCGGAAAGGCATGCTCTGCTCCGACACCCAGTTACACCAGGATGCTCAATGTATTCAGGATCCTTGTTGCCATCTGGGAACTGCTCATGTTGGCCACGTCACAGGGCGACGAGATGTGGAATGCTGACTTGATGAAGCTGTACCATGACTTCTTATTGCCAGCATGGGTGTTTGACTTCGCTGACGACAAAACGGTCAGTGATGCGTTCGTCGCCATTAGCACCCCTGTCGGGTACAATACGGACAGGAATGCTGCTGACGAAACCGCTGTTCTCCTTTCAACGACTGCAGATGGACCTGCAGCATCGTTCGATTTGAACGCCTGTATCGAGACTTCCAAGCCGCGGATGACAGGAGCTCTGGCCGTGAAGCCCAATACGTCTTACTTCCAAGTGCAGAGGGTGGAGAAGGACGCCATCAGCAGGGTGTGCACGAAGAAGGTGAACTCTAAGGGCATTCCAAATGTAATGTTAAGATGAGCACTTACATCTTTCTCACAAGGTCCAGTAGCAGGTTTTTGCTTGCAGTGGCCATGTCCTTCTTCTTCTTCTTCTTTCCCTGTGCCCCTTTGCCTTTTTTCGCGCTTGCCTTTGTAGATTTTCTGCTGCCTTTTGGGGTTTGCACGCCTTTTGCCGCGGCTGCTATAGTCTTCTGAGCCTTTGCAACATCGGTGGGCAGTCCATGTTTCTTCACATGATCTAGAGCCGCTTTGCCTCCTTTTTTCACAATATCTGTCGCGGTTTTCTTTCCAATCTTAAGTAGAGGTGTTAGAATATTTTTCAGAAACCCATTGCCTGACATCGCATTACCTCTTTTCTTTGTCCGACCCATGTTCTCCGGTGTGATTGCTAACGGATCCTGCTCTTGCACGCCAAGCTTTTCTTCCAATCTCTCTATTACAGCACGGAATCTTTTTTTTCCAACTTGCCCTTCTTCCCGCTTTTCAAGTATGCCTTCCATAATGCGAGTGTCCTGTTACATCAAAGGCGCGATGGACGTATATATCACAACAAGTAGATTAAATTTAGGAAGAATTACAATTGCTTTTGGAAGTCATTTATGGACGTGTTCGTGTCAAAAACCGCACTTATCGAACTAGGAGATGGTTGTGTGCACTTAGCATTGCCACACCTTTGCACTGGTCATGGCAGCGAGAAAAGGAGTGCGGCATATCTCTTGGGTACAAGTTGAATCACCATTGGACGAGGAAGAAAGGTTGAAGATTCTCCTTATTGAACTGACGGAGATTATACTGCAGCGGTCTGTTGCGGGACTGGAGAAATTTCCAAGTTGTCATATAATACAGATGTTAAAACCCATACTCCGCGATCATCTCATTGATCTAACGAAGGAGGAGAGAACAGAGGCATGTCTGGGTTTTTTAGCAGTCATGTCTGCCACCTGCCTATGGTTTCAAACCAGGGAGTTGGATTACCGCCTTTCTACGACCGGTATGTGTTTTGTAATCGGTGCTGCCCGATCGGGTAAAACTTCTCATATAGTACATCTGGCTATGAGCAGGATGAGGGATGGCTATCATAGTCATTGCAGTAGACAGCACCCTTGGGTGACACTCGTGGATCAGAGAATGGCTGGAGTGGTACAAGGAGACTTGAATGCATGGAGTCAACTGCGGCAGTATTGCAGTGTGAATACAATTGGATTTACCATTAAGCCGAACATGCCAACAGCTAAGGAGTCGCTTGAACAGGTCTGTAGGAAATTGAGAGTAACCAACGGCTGTGGTGCGCATAACACCAACCCAGGCATGTTGGTGGTGGATGACACAAGGATGCTTAAAACTGATATATTGCAATTGAACGACCTGATGGACCAGCACTTCACGAAGAGAGGCTTCAAAGCCTTCACCCTTCACCACACCTTCCCCTGGACGCAAACCATACGGCAGCACGACACTGTTGTCTTCACAGATGCACGAGAAGCTCACTCGCTCTCCACTAGAACGGAGACACTTCGCACGGCGATTGAAAGTCATGCCCCGAAAGGAGTAACACTACACCAAATGGGTGTTATTAAGTACAGCAGCGTGAACCAGGAGTCATTTATCAGATACTATCCAAACAAATCATATTTCTCTGATAGGTGGTACAGATCCACAGCTGATATCCATACACAGAAACTAGGCATGCTTGGTAAATATGTCGCGGCTAGTACGCCGGAGACAGCAGAACAATGTGTAGAACGTCTTTTTGACATAATCCAGGAAGTAAGTCGTGAACTTTTTTTCAATAAATTCAGATATCATATGTGATGTTTTCTTCCTTATATTCACCAGGTGCACATCAGTATATATAGATGGCAGTACTGTGCGCACTTGCATACCTCAGAAACCTTACATTGTCATAACTTTGAATTGCGCGTTACGTTAGAGATGGATTTTGCGTATTTGCGCCCATTGATGCGACACTGCGTACGTGTCCTTGCACCAGTTGCTCTCTCTATCAACTGCACTCCCAATCACTTGGACCTGCAGTCATATGTAATTAGTTTTCATGATGAGGAGCATCATCGTGGGACCCTGGACCGGGTCATGGAGCGTGTCTTGACCATTCCTAACGACGTCTTGTTAGATGTGCCAAGGTCGATGCGCGGCTTGAAGGCGATCCTGGAAGCTATCTACAAAACTCATGGTGTTCACGCAGCCTTTCTGACAGTCGCAGTAGTAGGACATGTATTTTCAAGACCCGATACGAACTTAACAAAAGCTGATTTGCGTCATATCATGGACTTCGTTGTGCATCACTTCAACCATCGTCAGGGCCATGACGTGAGGTGTTATATGGAAGTCAAATGTTCCTGTATCTGCGCACGGGAGCCTGTGAGCCTCTTCACTACAAAAGAAGGAACTATGATGCAGTTCAGAGAGGGCGGGGAGATCGTGATGCGGAGAAGACCCAGAACAAGTGAAGAGGACGAATCGTACTACGCCAGGAAAATCGCGGCGGCGAAGGCGCACAGTAAGAAGGAAAAGTCCTCATCTACACTCGATAACTGCATACGTCTAGGAGTAGTGCTGATCCTTGCGTGGACGGTGGCAAACAGCTAGGATGGATTTCCTTGCCTGCCAAGACAGGTCCTGTTGTACTGGAGGAGACCAAGTGGATGGTGCACCGCTAAAGATCACAGATATTGCTGCTTTTGGTAGGACAATGCTGAAGTCCTCGTTGTTCACTGTATTCCTACATTTGCTTGCGCTTGTATTCTCTGTCGCGTTCCCTGCACAGTTGGGTTGGAAGATAGGTAGCTGTTGTTTGTCTTTTTTAACTACTGTGTCATCATCTTCCAGGATTATCTGGTTGAATTCAAACCTCAGCACAGTTAAGCTATCTGTACAGTGCGACTTAATACTATTATCATGCCCCCGTATAGCGTCCAAAGTTACATACCTAACACGGCAGGATATGTTCCTATCTCTAGCGTGCAATCTCCTGGTGGCATGCAATGGTTTCTTCTCCGCTGTTGAAATGGCACACAATCCTTTGTCAGATAAATCTTTGCAGTACATGCTTATGGTTGTAGTTATTGTAGGAAACTTTACCAACATGTACTCGATCGACACATTGCATAAAACCTGCGCACACAAGCTCAGTGTTATCTTGCTGCCGGAATAATGGGACTCTCCAATACTGCTATCCAAACATTAGTTGAAGGCCGACTAGGCTTTCGTTCCCCTTTTCAAGGCGTACATGGCGCCGATTCATACTTTTCGCTACTTGATGATTCTATAACCGAACGCCGGTCGGCTGTGTTCGTGTTCAACACTTCACCGATCAACGGTGATTACCCTGCACCTGTCCTAGCAGGAACGCATTGGGTATGTGTGAGCTACTACGGTCCTGGGAACGTACTGATGTACAGAGACTCCTTGGGGTATGGTGTTAGTCACGCTCAGCGGTTGGCGGAGGGAGAGGCCGTGGGTACAATGCCTTTCTATCATCTGGACATCACTTCTATCCTGAAAGTGCATGCAGATGTCTCTGTGATGTATTGCCCGCATCGGTTGGAAGAGGTTACGGGGACCTGCTGTGGACAGTATGCTGCCTTCTTCGCTATCGCTGATGCCACTGCAATGAGAATTGCACTGAACAACCCTGTTCGCTTTACGAATGCGTGGGTAAACGATAAACTAGTCCGTCGTGCTCATCAGGAACACTGTCCATATGATGATATAGTGGTGGACATCATGTCTATCACACCTGGCAACAATGTCCCATTCGAAGGCCTTGGACTTGGACAATCAAGTCATTTCGCAAGCAGACCAAACGAGTGGCACATATATGTACCTCCGAAATTGGCAGGACTGTATACGGTTGTTAAATATCAATTCAAATGATCATGATATAAGTTGTTCTCATTGAGTAAGAGGGCGCGGTCTTGCATGTTGGTTATAGCTAGATGCATGGCATTCTCCATATAGGATTCCATATCATCGAAGGAAACCTCATCATTATTAAGAGTGAAAAGAGATGACAAACATTCCAGTACAATGTTGTACAGCATACCCACGCACGCCACAGCAGCTTGTTCCACACATTTATTGGACATCTTGGGGGGTTTAATTGCTACTGGTAGGCTAAGGGTCTCTGCTTCTTGCGTAAGGATGGGTGTGAATGTCTTTTCCACAAGGTTGCGAATGAGGGGTTGTAGCACATTGTTCAGTAAGTTATTAAAGGCGTTCGCTACTTTTACATGCTCCAGGAGTGCTGGTGGAAGGCACACTAGCTGCATGACATCCATGGCTGTTGCGAAGGCAACTGTTTCTTTGTATGCCAGCTTCAGAAACTGCTTCCACGCTTTGAACTCGTTCGTTCTAGGCAGGTTGTGTAGAATGATATCTAGAGCAAGCTTCAATCCTCTCACATCCATAACACTCTGCACGTCTTGGGGCTGCTTGCCGAGAATCATGGTAAGCGCAGCAAACATGTGCTTTGGAGTCCTCTCCTTCTTCAAGTCATACAAATGCTTCAGAACTCCTTTCACCCCCACGGGTACTTTTGCCGTTTGCACCTTCTCTAGCAAGACGTCTAGATCGTCCGCATCGTCGTCGTCCTCCTCCTCTTCCGAGCTACTATCGCTGTCGTCCTGTGCCGGTACTGTCACTGTAGCAGGTTCTATGTCGTCCAGAACTTCCACTGCCTCCGGTTCTTCAGTTATGTTGTCCAGGGGTTGAGGCGGTGCAACTGTAGTAGTCTGTAGCGATGGAGAACCCTTTGATCTTGACCGTGTGGTTAGAGGCCAGTTAATGCTGGGGCGACGACTGCGCGAAACTTCTCTTGTTGGAGCACCTTTCTTTCTAGTAGCATGAGAGGGGGCCATTATTTCACGGAGGTGTCTCAGACTAAAACCACACTGTAAAAAAACCTATCCTTTTGTACACGTTCGACAAATGGTAGTTTTCAGGAACTATTGCATGATCTCATGACACTATATAGGAAAGGGCAACACAACGGGCACGTCCAATATGTTGCGCACTTACAATGGATCAAGTTCTTCGTGGTGCTGACCAAACACACGCAGTTGAGGTCATTGGAGATTTTTTCAAGACTGCAGACGGAAAACTCATCACAAAAACTCTACTGGTTGCCGCCGTGCAGGAAACGTATAACGACAACTTCGAGGCGGACCTGAACGCATCACCCCTGGTAGAAGACAGCACCTTCCCTGATACACTGTCCACCATAGCAGCTGGCCTTGCTGCTTCGATAGCACAGCTATCCGTGACGGACTACTCTCAAACCAAGGTTCTGCATCTTAGACCTCCTCTCGTAGCCGCTCATCGAGTTGCTGGTCTTTCCGGTCCTTCGAATTCAGCTGTACTGAACTTCTTACGTATCGTGTCCCCAGCGAAAGTTCCTGCCAACAGACAAGCCGTTTACATACCTTCGAACAATAGAGCTTTGGAAGCTCTTGACATCAGAGAAGAGCTGGAAGCAGCTTTGGACAGTATCAGTGTGCGTGACCCTGCAGAGGAAGACGAGGAAGAGGAGGAAGACGACAACGACGATTTCACGACCTAAGCAGCTTTCTTCGGGTGTACACGCTGTTCATGGCTGGGAGATACTTGGCATATCTGCGACGGGAAGAAGCTAAGGTTATTCCCTGTGGTACACCCTGCCTGCAATCACAACAGAAGCCCTGTAAAGGAGGAGGTGTTCCGTTCGTGTTACGGGAAGTGCACAGGTGTGCAGCAGCAAAAGCAGCAGAGGAAGCGGTGGCACGCGTTGCGGGACAGGAAGTGGCAGGCTTATACGATTCTGTACAACCACCCGAGCCAGTGGTTGAAGAGCCGCTGCAATTCTGATGGCATTCTTGAAAAGGGCTATTGCAAGCCGAGCAAAGCCGGAGGTGTCCGTTTCTGATAGCACCAACGTGTCTGTTGCGATAGAGCATGAACAGGATACAACACAGGAACTTGCAAGCATTGCCCTAGCCTTGGGGGATAATAAGACGGTCGGAGCGTGCGCAGCCAATGCACAGCAACTTAAAAAGCAGCAGCACCAACAGAGGTCTATCAGAAAGTCCCTGAGTCAACAGCGTTTCTCACGCAATGGAGCACATAGTGTAGCCTTGAGTTACAGAGCAAAAAACAACCTCAGACCAGTGAAACCATCTGATTTCAAAATGGCCTCAGCACTGGTTGGCTATGTGAGTGGTGTTCGAGCATTGCATGGCAAAAGAAGGTCCGACCTGACGAAGAGCATCGCACAAAATGCAACTCTAAGCGGAGGACAAGCACCACCAGAGCAACAATTTGTTCCTTTCGCAGGCAGTAATGGAGGTGCAAACGCTATTACAGGCAACATACCATCCTTCATAACTGAAGACCAAGTGGATGGGTTGGGCTTGGAACAAGGTGACAACGACTTCGTCATACCAGGTCAAAGGCAAAAGAAGAAGAAAAAGGATACTGGAGTATCCCTTAGCAGTCACGAGGCTGCTGACGAAGAAAACGGCATAGATTCGGAAGACGATGACCAAGAGGAAGAAACAGCGGCGGATAGGGATTTTCTCACCTTTGACGAAATCGAGGATGGATACCACGACTATGACGACTTACTCGCCTAAGACTTTGCTGTCATGACTTTGCTGTCACGACTTTGCTGTCACGACTTTGCTGTCACGACTTTGCTGTCACGACTTTGCTGTCGCTGTGCATTGAACGAAGGTGTAGATTGTGCTTGCAAACTGTGTGTGTATATTTTGCCTTAAAACAAACACTTCATACCTCTATATAGGAAGGTTCCGCGAGTTATCGAACCTCATTGTAATTTCTTTCGCTTAGTTGAAGCATATCGTGTTTCCTATCATCATCATGGGTAATACATCTAGTGAAGGGCCGAGCACCCAAACGCAAAAGCAGGTTTTGAATCGTAACGTTAAGGCAACACGTGGATCAACTGCTATTGGCCATGACCAGATCAATGGTAATGTTTCTCAAACCTTTAACCAGGGTCTCTCTCTGTCCCATAGACAATTCGTGAAATTTCTAGCCACTCAACCACAACAGGCCTCGAAACCTGAGACGAAACATGGCATGAAAGTCTTATACTCAGGTGTGTTCTATGTCTCGTTTGTTGTATTTCAGGCGCAGGGTTTCAATTTCCTGGGAATAACAAAGGGAAAATCATAGATGGTGTTACTCAAGTGGCCAATACATTGGCCGAGGGTGCAGACGATGTGATGGCTATGAATTTTAAGATTGCTGCAGACAGACAAAAAACACAGCGGAACTTCAATCGTCTCGCCAATTCGACTTTTGTACAAACAGCAAACAACTTTTTTTCAGGTATAGTACCACAGTCGAAGGACTTCGTTTGCATTGGACATTTGTACTGAACTCCGTGTGTGTGTGTACGTGTGCGTGCGTGTGTTGTACATTGCCGCAGGTGATGGTTTGGGGTTGACTAAGAACAAAGCCAAGGTTTACATTGGAGACGGCGGCGATAATCTCCAAGTTGTGTGGCAGAGACACGGGGGGACAGGCGCCGAAGTTCCCACTGGAAAAGCTCTTCCCATCAGTCCCTTGATGAAAGAAAGGTTAGCGCAACATCCCGTCATAGCGGAAAAGCTGGTTCAAGGGCTTGAATGGTCTGAGTTGAAGCGCCTCATGACCGGGAAGACTGGCCTGAACTTCAATGGCCTAAAGACAGAGCTGAGTCAACTTGTGAGGAAAGGTTCGACGGATTGGGATGCAGCCAACAGGGCACACGTTGACGCCATGAGGAAAAGGACACGTGTTCCGTCGGATGAGGACAGCGACAGCAGTGACGGTGAAGATTCACCCCCCTCATATCATGAGAGAAAGAAACTGCGTAGGTCAATCGTAAACAGCGAAGTGCTGGGTGTCGAGGTCGGGGGAACGTCTATTGGTACCAACCTTGCTCTCATGAACGCCGTGAGAACTGCGAATACAGAACAAGCGATCAAGATGGCGGGTGAAGTAGCTTCGCTGATACCGTCGGAATTCGTTGACAGACGGAGAGCACAGCTCGAGGCCAGATACGCTCATTGCAACGTCACCTCGGCAAATCTGTTCTCTGGATCTGTGTTCCCAAGTAACCAAGCAGTACAGGATAAGATCGTAATGCAGTTTGGGCCCAATAATATGGTTAGCGACTACCCTCAAAACGTCTATTGCTCACATGGTCAGGTAAAAGTCAACGGTGTTTGGATTGCACATACATACGAGCGGCAAGTGGCAGTTCAGACGTCTTCGAAGGCTATGGCCGATATCATAGCGCAATGTACGTATAACGCTCAGCACATAAGAAATGGTGGTCCAAATGGATGGGAGCTTTTTGGATGTGTAACCGGAGCAGGCTTCAGGTCTTTGAAGAGACGAGTAATGGAAGATACTGCAGGAGCAGGAGTCACATACAACACGGCGGACCCTAGGGCTATGGTCTGGACTTATCCTGCCTTTCTGAACAAACGTCTTCAAACGGATGTAACCATCACCACCGATCAAGCTATAGCAGACAACTCACTAATCTTCCAGGCCAACCCATGGGTTACAGATACTACAAAGCCAAACACTGACGGAACAGCCATTGTGGATGCCGCGAATGTACCAAAGTGGAATGGAGATGCATTTCTGAACCGGGTTGGAATGGTAGCCTGCTTCAAGACCGCCAGGCCGAATTTCTATAAGAATGTCCTCCTGGCCATGTCTGTCCACGAAAACATAACATGCCTCCAAGATAGAGGTCCTATAGCCACGCCTCAAGAAAACCCTATGGTGGCGGGTCGACAACAAAGCCAATCAACCCTCACCACCCTTGTAGACCATCATCACACCACACAGATCCTCATCTTTCCTTTCGGCCAGATGGCGGTGTGTAACATGGAGAAAACCTTGAGCACTGTCCTATCCTTGTGGGGGGATGTAACGGGACTGGGTACATGTTTTGTGGAGTATGTTCGGTGTTATGTTATGCGAGTGATGACGGGTGACAATCTGGCTGGTTACGACGGTACCCTAAGAGCAGCAGAGGCAGGAGATCCACTCCTTGACACCGCCTATTCCAGGGATCATGACGACGCGATACAGGGCACTGCCGATAATTACATGATGGTATTTCAGTTTTCGTCGGCCGATGCGAGTATTAATCTATTCAACGACCCATGCACACTCCTCAGAGGCCTCATGAACAACTGGACTAGGAATGGAACTATTTGGAAGAATATCATGGACGCCTGCGCTACAGGAGGCGCTGGTGTCGACCTTGAGGCGAGCGGACACTTGCTGGTGAAGGGATTCTTGACGGCGGCCAAGGCATACTCGGACGACAACAACGTCATCTACTCGAACAGCTTGGCTGGCAGAGACAGCGTATGCCAAACACCGATGTTGTTTCCCACTATGACCGCAGCGGTTTGCTCAGAAGCAACCGTGGAGCTGAACAATGGCGGTGCACACGATGTAACTCAACCGGAAGGGAGAAGTGCACAGCAGGCATGTGCAAATCTAATTGACGAAGCTCACGAGAGAGATTTGTGTTCTGGAGAGTCGGCCTCAAAGAATGCCCATTTGGAAGGGCAATTGAGAGTACTGGCTGCCAATGTAAGAGACGTCGTGACGAAGGGTAGGCAAATGAAGAACTTCCTGTACACCGCGGACGGTCGTCCGAGTGATCAATTCGTTCTGTTCCAATCTCAAACGCATGCGGCAGGGTGCTGGCCTGCGGATTCGCTGCGTCCTTTCTTCAACGGAAAGAAGAAGGACCTTATGAGGTTTATGCAGCTGTTAATTTCAGAGAGGCATCGACTCGTGCATGTACTAGCCACTGTCGGCGATGAGATGTTCGACAATGCTGCCACCGTAGGCGCAGCAATGCTGCATACAATGGTTTGTACGTGGAATTATGGCACCATCGATTCATACACCAGAAACCTAGCCGACGGAGGAGTTAGTGGAAGGGACTTGATAGTGCCGGTGCCATATCACTCCTCGAGGGACAACACCAGAGCTGGTGATATGTTCATGTCTTTCAAAAACCCAAGTGACGTACTCACCTTCAGCTACGCAACGAACAAAACTGACGGCTCGCACGTATGGCCAGCCGATACCCTCGGTGACATGTATTCGCCCATGGCCTTGGCGAAACCGCACGAACTCACTGGTGGTGCGCACAGCAGTCATTTGTACGGAGGGATGACAGCACATAAACGGTACACCGAACTGGATGGGTTTGTAACTCCAACAATCCCATCGCAACCTTACGGGACAGCCCTGGTCGACTCTATAGACCCTGGACTCACGTCACAGCAAAAGGCTCTGTACACCCTTGGAATTAACAACCTACCTCAACTATTCTCGACGTATGGAGATGCTTACAACAGAGAACTTCCACAAGGCAGTCTATACGTTGTCGGGGCAGGTCAGGCTGGCCAGCTTGCCAATGGTGTCCGCTATGCTCTTCCGATCAATGCAGCTGACAAGAAACTGAACCGTATTGTTTGCGTCGTTGCACCCAGTATGCTGATGCCGGCGGGTTCAAGCAGAGGCGGATTATTAGCATGGCGGAATGGAGTGGTGCAGAATATAAGAGTGCAGCAAGTATTTGAAAAGGCTAGGCAGGGAACGAATGCCTCGATCGGTGGTAACACGGTGATTACAATGTTGGACAGAGATGAAAGAATTGCACAACGAACTGGACTGTTCACTGCGCAATTTCCCATCACAACTGGCCATGCTGGAGATTCACTTTTCAAGCCCACAGCCGATATGGTGAATGAGAAGGGAGAGGTCCTTCAGTCGTATGTACAAGTAAAGCAAGACGTGTGCAGAACATCCAGAAGTGCTTTGATCTCGGACGCAAACGGTGGCGTGTGCATGGGGGATGGAATGGTGGAAGTGCCCCCACTTGGATATGCCACTTTAACCATCCGACCATCGGATCAACATGCTGTCGGACGTATGCAGAGAGCCGATCAGTCCACTTCCACAAACGTATTGCCATTGACGTTCAGCAGTTTCAAACTCGACGCAATGTCAAAGGATCTGTTGAGGCTTTGTATGTCCCTCGGTATGAATCCAGCCCCCCCTACGGCTCAAAACAATCAACAATCTATCGTATTGGCAGAGGTTAGTCGGAAGTTGCTGACATTGGACCCGGTTGTACAGCGACCATTTACACAACTACCTCAGATCGTGGACACTATGGTTGCCCCTAATGCCGCGTATCCATTCGTGCGCTACGCACCAATAGAGAATCATTTTTCCGACAAGACCAATTTCGCGTCGCTCGTTAAAATGCTCGCCGCGCAGAGCGAACTACAGACGAAGAAAGCCAGCATTTCCTCTGATTTCACAGGCCTTGATATGGCGAGTGCTTACGGTAAGAGTGCCGGAGGGTCACAGCGTACTATCCTTAGCAGGACTGGCATGGATTTCTACGCTGACCCCACCCCCTGTGAAGGCACTCTGTTAGGGAACACGTGGCAGCACCTCAGACCAGCATACCTACTGGAAGCAGACGGCGCTGACAGCGTACCGAAGTCTGAACTCAGCGATCAAACAATGCCCGAAGGAGCAGAAAAGATGTCACTGGGAATAGTTGCTGTTCGGAACAATACATCTAGAGGTACTTCTTTCCCCGACATAGCAATCAGAAACAATAGGCCGGAGGTGGTGTGCGTCGTACCACAGTCACGATACCGGCTTATCACGTCCGCCAAAGCTACCCAGGAGATCATGCCATCCGAGACATTCGCCTTCCGACACATGTATTAGCAATTTTCCTTCTTTTGAACACTGACCTGTTGTGTGTATATATATATATATATATAGAGGTACAATCTTACTCATTGCATTCAGATAGCAAGTACCAGTAATCGGTAGAATCCAACCCATATTTGACAATGGCAGCTCTAAGTACTGCTAAACTGCTTAGAAACCAGAAGCATAATTTCAACCGTATGCAGGCAGCTATGCAGAGATTGCAAGATGATATTCCTCGAGCACCCTCTGTTATCCTCGATGAAGAACAGGCCCCTACTAGTGTTATGCAAGATATTGACAGTGGCGACTCCCCTTCTCCTCCTATTCCAAGTACCCCTGATGATGAAAAAAAAATGCTTGACAACGACGAACCTGTCTCAATTGAGGAAGTGAAGCCTGCTGGGGAGGATAGTAGTAGCATGATGGTGCATGGAGACGCGGTTAGAAAGGTGTTCAAAGTTGACAACACCTCCGAGAATGCAAGATATATCCTAGCCCTTTTGAAAGACAATGGCGTTCAAAATGCACTGGCGGCTGCTGCCGGTGTTCCTGCTAGGCATATTCGCGACATGGCAAATTCTGTGACGAACGTAAGATCTGTTGCAGAGGACACGGAGCTCGCGGACGCCATGTCTGCTCTGACAGCAAGAACTAGGGCTGCCCCTCTCAGTGAAACTCTGGGTGTGCGAAAACTGCGACAGGAGTTGAAAGCTGAGAATCCGGTCATTATCGCCGAAGCTCTGACAAATCTACCTTTGGATAAGAGACAAGAAGCTATGGCAAATCTGAACATTACAGATCCTGCTGTTAGGAGAGCTGTTCAAACGTACCCCATGTCTGTGGAGACGGGATTAACGTATTTCACAAAGGCCCCCGAAGCGATCAACATTCAACGATACAGGCATCCCGTTTATGGACACGATGAAGAGGAGGAACGCGTTGTCCCCTACGCCGCGCAATTGGAGAACTTGGGCTATAGGGAAGAAGACTTAGCTACTGCAGATCATTACTCCCCAGGTTCACTATTAGCTCCCCAGTCGTATATGCCATATGCAGGTGTAAAGGACGAGGACGAGTACGAGTGGGATGCTTCAACAGGTTCATCACAGCACCCATTCAGACACAGCACCAGACCGAGACATGCACCAGATCGCTTCCAGGCGGGTACGGGCGTACTACTGGACCCCGCAACCAACGAAGACGAAGCGGACTCGTATGCGAACTCATTTGTGAAAGGCATGGAGAAGGATATGTACAGGAGGCAATTGAGCGCCATGATACAATGTGAATCGATGGAAAACTGTGCGAAAGCTCTGCTTCAGCTCTGCTTGCACCCTAGTAATGATGAAGACGAACAGATGATCTTTCCTTTGTTCTGCAACTTGTACTTACCGTTTGTCTTACAGTTCGCACCTTTCACTCAAGCTCTGCTGCCTATCCCCCTAGATAAGGAGAAAATCGTCAATCACCTGTCAGTTGATTTCCAACCCTCCACAGCTGCAATTCTTAGGAAAAAATAACACTCCGTTATCCTTATATAAAAGCTCCAATGTCTATGCTACTTCAGTAGATACCCAAGCGCAGTGGCGATGGACGGGGAACATAAGATAACAGTGGATGGGTTGGTTGTACCGTTGACACCTACAGTGACTGGAGGAACAGAGGGTGTTATAACTGCTCCGACGCTTATGAATATAATCGAGACATGCCTCACAACTAAAAAAGGGCTCGGTGTGAGGACTGCCGCTCCGCACGTGAAAGTAGTTGACAGTGTGGTAGTAGACCTGGATGTAAAAAACCTGAGTACGAGCGACAAAGGACGCCTTTCAACAACAAGGCCCGACAGGACAGGGTATTTAGGAGTGCAGTTCTATACAGTTGAAGAGAATGGACACGATGCAACGAATCAGCATAAAACCTTCCAGCAGGTGTGCCACGGGCCTATACCGGCCGACGATCATTATATTATTGAATGGAAGTCTGCAGGGCTTTTTCCTTGGAAAGATGGATTTCGAGATGGACATGGCAGCACAACTCTGGCGGAAATGGCCAAAACCCTGTCGTTCGACCCTTCCAGTACGCCAGATGACCTCCCGTACGTAGTGTCTTTTGCCATGACACCTGCAGCGATCAAGGACAAAAACGGGGCTGATGTTGCTATTCTGCCGTGCGAACCGGTCAACTTCGATCTCACCTTTTGCTCGGCAGACACTCCGCTTCCATTGCCAAAGCCTCAGATCTTTGGTGGGAATATAAGTGGCACAATGCCGACAACCGCCAAGACAATGTGGAATGCAGACTCCAAGAACTGTGTACTCGATGCACCCTGGCCGGTGCTGAAGGTGATTAATCAAACTCGCACAGGAGTGAACTACTCAAGCAGTGGACATGCCACAAGTCGAACTATGCCAGCAGCTGAGTATCTCCTGGCGTATGGTCACCCAAAAAGGCGTTGTGTGCTAAAGGGAAGTGATACTTCAGCAGACGGGTCGTCAATGTCAGGCTACCCCAACCTAGGTGTAATCGATGACGATGAGAGGTATGGTGTAGCACAGTCGTTGCTTGCTTTATCACCTAGAGAAGTGGCAGCGGCTTTGAAGTGCGACACATGTCTCAGTCACACAGGTTCTCCGCAAGCAAATCCACAACCACGCTCTGCTACATACGACGATGTAATGGTTAAGTCAACAAACCATTTCTACTGTGCAGTGAACCCTCCCCTTTATACCAACGATGCACAGGGTGCGCCTTCGGTGTCGGCTGCAGTCCTTTTCCTCACTGTAATGCCTCTCGTAGAAGCAAGAGGAGGTATCCATATCACCGAGGCTCGTGTATTCATGTCTGGGTTTGTAGAAAAAACCAATCTCTCTCTGAAGAGCTATCCTGCATATGGACCTTCAACTGTAACCCTCTATCCTGCCCCTGGTGCGGTCAGCCTTCCAACTGCGCCGATAGACTTGTCAGCCGGTGCTGCGAGTGGTTTAGTGAATTTGGGTACAGCTAGCGGTCCCAAAAGTGTGGTTGATGCAGGATCAGCTCTTGCCAATGCGCTTGGCCCCACCAAGAATACAGTTATTGTTATGGATGCCAAGCGAGTACCAACCTCAGGTCAGATCGTACCTCGAGACCAGGCCTTGGTATATGGTCTGCAAACAGGAGGTGAATTCGATGCGTTTTCATACACGAAGGATTACGTAGGAGGAACGAAGGAACCTCTGTTTCTGGAGGACGACGTCCAGTACGACGCTGAGCTCCTTATGCAACCTGAACGGTTAACATTCCTGTCCGAGGCGTACATGAGGGCACAGTACACTGAAGACGGAGCATTCCCAGAAGGCAGGCCTCAGTTTGTATACCTCCAAGAGTTTGATGTCTTTAATGGCACGTTTGACCAGAGTGCTATAGTGAAAACGAACTACATGGTCCCCGCCACGTCTATTCTGGAAAAATCTCCTCTGGATGCTACCTCTTTCTCTAAAAATGCTTATGACGAGGTAAAGCTCTTAGGGTTCTTCAAATATACCCCTGCAACAACAACACCCATTCCAGATGTCACCGTATCTGTTATTGCTGCCCAAGAAGAATCTACGGCTGACTCCTGGAACTACGCAGAAATTTACAGTCAGAAACACTACACGAACCATTTCACCTTCACCAGTGAGGAGAAGAGACTGCGACAACTAGACCCTAAAAACACCCTGGGATGTAAGACGCAGGTAGGAGTGCCATTCCAGATCGGGATTGCTGACAACCGGCAGAAGTGGACGTTGGTGGCCAACGAAAAGAAGTCCAACACCCCTTCCATTGCAGCCTACTCCCTGAATATGGGAACGTCGTCTGCGGTGGACAAGTCATACCAAGCTACAGTTTCAAACAAAAGAACCACACTCACGGTTCAATTCTCCATGAAGTCTGACGATCTACCCTGGGAGTTAGGGACCAGTCTATCCGAATTCCAGAGAATTTATCCCCTTGTCTATTCTAGATTGACTAGCATGCAACCCAGCATCCGTCTGCTTCTAGTATGTCCCGAAGTGGATGGCGTTCCATACCTCACAGATGCAAATTTAGAGCTTTCAGTTACGATTCGAGTTTTTCTTGCATAATGATATCAATTAAATAGTTCATCGTACATGGCATCGAGCTCGTCTCTTTCTAAACCAGTGCCCGTTGTGTCAACAAGCTCTGGAGACAAAGGAATGATGTCATCATCATCATCACACGCATTGTCACACGCATTGGCAGCAGCTGCATGCACTTCATCAAGAGCCATTTCAGCATGAGCGCGGTCTCTTTGAGCAAATAAAGCCTGTGGCATAGTGAGCTGTAGAGAAGTGGTAGGATGTGCAAGCAGGGCCTCACGATCTTCCTTAGTAAATGCTACAAAACTAGGGTGTTTGCAGGGCCAGAAGGCGTTGACAGCCTTGTAGGTATCAATGCTAAAGCAAGAGCAAAAAGGTAACAAGTTTGATAGCTTGCCTGCACACACTGTACAGGATACAGTTGGCCTCTTCTCAAACTCGAACAGATCTAATGCAACGAGTGCTACATTTAAAGCAGGTTTCTGGCACCCAACAAAGTAAGACGCATACGCGATAAACATAACAGTTGCAGTGTTGTTGCGCATACCCCGTTTTCCATAAAATGACAAAGATATTGGTTTGCGAGTGGATAGATACATAAGTTTGCGATCAAATGCAGTAGCTATCCAACGTTCCAAATTGACCTGCTCCTTTTCCATCAAGCGCGCGTAGCAAATAACACTTGCAACTACGGCGTACACAGCACTCAAAGGGAAAAAAGTGTGATCGCGATAACAGCAACAGGATGACATCCACGATTTAGCTAAACTATCCGTCCAGTGGAATAAGGGAATATCGTTCGGGAAGTTCTGTGGTCCGTTGCACTCGAAGAGAAGGTCAATAGCTGCAAACATCCATCTTGAAGATAGAGGGTTACCTGCCTCGGGTAAGTCCAGAGAGGGGGTCTTCTTCACGGCTTCGAACAGTTCACAGAGCGACTGCGACACGCTGGTCTTCGTTGCAACCGGAGCAGCTACTTTCACGAACACGGCGTCATGCCGACGCTTGATCCAGCTGTTCGAAGGAATAGCCTTCTGCCCTCTTGACATAGCCTGTATACATACACATAAGAAAAAGAAGAAAACAAAAGAGTAAGGGGGTGCAACGAAAACGTCAGGGTGTGGAGGTTTTTCCTGTCAGCTACCAGGCTGTAAATTATCTGACGGCCCCGAGGCATGGCCACTTTCTGTTGGCTCATATAATGCAACTCATTTCTTCTTTCTTTATGATTTGCACGGTGCGTCGCCGCGCTCTGGGAGTGAACTCAATAAGAACCTCGCGGTTAAGAGCCCCGACTTTAAAAATATGCAAACCTGGTCACATATAACCAGTTGCATAACCCGGTATACCAGTTGCATAACCCTGTAACCCTTTTCGCAAGGAAGTTGCATATCCTTGATAGTAAATGGAAGGGCAACCAGTACCAGTAGCAGTAGCAGTAGCACCTCTTGAGGTGAGAATGAAGTGGAATCAAATACCCCCATTAGTGGTGGACAAGAAAGGCTAGAAATCCATACAACATCGTGATGGACCATGTAGTTCACCATCTAGCTTGGCAACTCGGCGTGCACCAAGTCCCTACCGGGAAAAGGGTTCAAGTCGGAGGTATGGCAACTCCCATGTTCGCAGCCCTAACATGTGAGATTTTCAAGAGCAGCAGTGCCGTGTGGAAGTGCAGCACATCCCTGTACGAATCGTACGCCCCATGTTTAGATGCTCTTCACATAACCCGTTGGCTCACATCCAGCACATCACACAACAACATGTTGGTGGGCCCGTGCTGGCTCTCGACTTGTGATGATCTTGTCAGTATCCCCGTGGTAATAGAACATCATCTGGAGCGCTATGTGAAGGAGACAAGCTACCCCTCTGTTGGACATTGGCACCCGCATTCAGTGACGCCAAACATTTTTGGTGCCACAATGAGTTTCAGCTTAAACTCTCCTATTCTTATCATTGCTCGAAACGTGAATGGAACCGGGTCTGAAAGATACCAGAATTCCAAATCGAAATCACCTTACGAAAGTTGGATTGACCTGTGGAAGGTCCACAGCCATTTGCATCACAGTGGACAGCGACAAGAGCGAGAAGATAATAAATCGCTGCGAGTTTGTTGTTCGTTTCATTCTCAGTGCCACCACAGAGCTGCATCAGCTGTATGGCGGCTAAGCTGAACAGCGAGTCCGTCAATGCGTTGATTGAAGCCATGCTCCACAGTGTTCCGACGACGCTGTTTTACCGCTTGGCAGATATGCAGGTGGCTCTCACATTGAGCACGAACCTGCACGTGTTAAGGACTTCTCAGTTGTCCTCCGGGAGGTACAAGTACAAGCGAACACCAAGCCCAAATGTTACGGATCAGACAAAACTGTCACTCACACACCATCAGTGGTTATTACTAGCCGCACGACCTTTCTACAAGCCCAAGCAGGTACAGTGGAAGCACAGACGAGAAGCAGACCCGACATAGAAAGGAAAAGGCGTTTTCTTTTCTCGGCGTCTTACAGGGAGCACCGAGTCTAACTTCGTTCAGCCAAGCGCGAATAGGAATACGGAAGGTAAGCCCAACACTCACAGGACGATAAGCTCACACATTGAGTTTAACGGATGTCGACAGTAACCAGTACTCTACACCATCGATTTGGTACAATGGTTATAAATTGCGACCACGTTATAAAATGCCTTAAACCTTTGTCGTAGTACGCCCAGAAAAGACAAGAAACGGACAAGATCCGAAGCAACCTATCGGAATGAGGAGAGCGGCCAACGCCAACGATTTCAAAGATACCATCCAGGACGCCACTCCTGTGTGCGATGGCAAAGGAGCAATATGTCACCCGTAACAATTCATCTCCACATACAGAAATGAACCTTTGGCATGCTTGCAGAGGGTGAGACAAACCACTGCACCATGTCGTTCTTATTAACGTACACCGGATGTTTGTATATCCCCAGTGTACATAACATGCTTATAACCGTGAGCTCTCCTACTGTAATAGACCACATTGATCATTCACAGTGATCAGCAATTGAAGATATTGCGTGTCCAGTCGTCGTTAGCAGCTCGAATCAGTGAGAGGAAGCGTAATCTCCCCTGCTCACTGATCATGCGTCAGCTTCGTGCCCGGATCAGTGTGTGCCTGATTCGCTGTCAAATTAATTGTTGTTTTCTTTATTTGAATTCGCTAAAACCAAACGGACAGAACTGTCCAGTGGTTTGCAACAATTCATCGCCGAGTTTGGTCGTTACCAATGCCCTGAATACAAGCAACGCAGATATCAACGGCGAATGTGCAAGTATTGCATTAGTTTCGTGAAGGATGTTGATGGCTGCAGAGGTTATGGTGCAGAGAAAGCAATGTATTGGAGTTTCCAACGCAACATCTACCCGGGGATAATCCATGGTCGGATGATAAGCTTTGAACGGTGATACCCCTACATTAGAAGTAACCCTCCGTTCCCTCCTGCACAAGTGTGTCGGACGCACGTGAACTACTCGACTATAGAGGGGTAGGGACACATTCACATGTCTCGCAAAGAAGACATACTCCAGTGTGATGGAATACTGAACCTGACTGACTAGGTACGCATTACGGGCAACACGCCGTTGCAGCACAACGCCTTCTCAGTGAATAACAAGTTCAGCATAACGCTCTCCTTCTCTCAATGACTTGACGAAACACAGCTAGCTGTAAGGAACAGTACAATATACTGTCCCTTCGATCCAGCATTGCTTCTCCACTGCTCTAGTTAGAGCTGTACGCCTATTTCCACCAGCGTCAAGCTGCGTAACAACATGTAGCAACTTGTGCTTGACTGCCACTAATTTGTCTCGTGGAGCCAATGGAATAAACCTTTGTTTCTTTGATCCACTGCTCAACTTTGAACCTCATGCTACCTGGTTGATTACCTACAACAGAGGACCATCAGGTGTCCAGAACTTCATTCAAGCCATCCAGTTTTTTTTACAGACGCCCAGCACGCCGTGGAAGAACACATGTGCTCAAGTGTCAGCGCACTCACAACTGAGAGCTCTGGCCAGACGCAATAAGGAGTCCTTTATAAAGTTTACTACTCTTCTAAGAGACGAGTAGTTAAACAGTCGAGGGACTTGAGGAAATAAGGGAAATGAAGTAAGTGCGTTTGGAAAGGTTTGGAAAGGTACACGGAAGGACCGCAGTGAAGGTGCTAGAGCCCAAGGAACCCAATGTCCTCGACCACCGTCCCAACTCCAACTCGGCTTTCATCCACCAATTGAAGAAAGCCTGCATGCTATTATAAAGCCATCAAGTCCATTCCATGTGTGGAAGAAGCTGTGTTGCACCCCCATTTGTGCAAGACGAAGATTAAGCTCTATTTGATAGCAGTGCTATTGCCTGTAAACGCCGCCTAGTTGGTGGATTGGAACAGTCGTCCAGGACAAGATTCCACTGGCCGTCACATGTAACGACAAGCGACAAAGGCTACGCTAGAAGTGGATGGTTTTTATCCATATGAGACAGAAACGGTCACTTCAGTCACGACAGCCCACACAGGGGTCCTTCGCCAAGGACTTCGAGCTCAGAGATTTTGATACAGGAGTGCTATGCACACAGTTTTGAATCCTGTACGGAATGAAAGCTCAGTACCCTTGACGATGAGGGTCCCCCAAAGAAGGAGTATGCCAAGACTTTATTAACCAAAGAGGAATAACCGCCCTTAGTGAGTAAACTCACCTTCAAGATGTTGCGTCGTCCTCTCCACTGCTCCGCCGCTTGCAACTGATCCAGTTCGATACGAGTCGCAGCCTTATGACGATTGCGCATCAGGAAATAGTTCCAATTCCAAGAACCTGTCAAGTACCTCAACCAATCACAGAACATCTCGTAATATAGTGCACTTACTGGTAGGGATAATGCAGTGCGTGGATGGCACGTGCTTGTTCCCGCTCAAACGCTGGGGACACGTGCTGTCTGGCGCCAAAACCCGACAGCCGTACAGTCTGACCAATCACAGACTGCTCAACATTCATACCATATTTGCAAGAGACAGCAATCAAGTATAGCACATGATGGTGAAACACGTCAACCAATCACAGGCCGTGCAAAGAATGCCCTTATTTGTACAAACAGGCGGGAAATAATAAGCGCGCCAAATTTCAATTATAAAAGCCAGCGTTGCAAAGACATCACCCTCTCTTGAACTCAAGTGCAACAAAGAATGGACGTTGATCGACTGAGAGCCCTGGGCTCTCTGATGAGAGAAAGCTCAAATCCGCTTGATACCTTCAACAGATTGTACAAGAAGAACCCGAAATTAGGCGCTAGTGGTGACTACAAGAATGCCGTTGTGTTTGATGCATACAGAACAGAGGGAAAGGATGTCACGAGAACTAAAACCAGTATGGTTAGATCAGAACAGCAGTTCCACTTAGATTCCCTTCAGAATCAGCATCGCGTAGAATGCCATTCAGAAGTTGTTGTACAGGCTACTGGCAAGCACCCGATCGTTTCGCGATGGACAATAGCAAGTCCTCCAAGTGCAAGCACGATGAAAGGTAATGCAATCGACGTAACCAGTGATGGGTTTGTCTTCGTTTACCTGACTGCTGTCCTTTTATATTCGCCTGCAGAGTGGACGACGCCTGCCACAGCTACGGTATGGAACCTGGACACCGGTGGTACGCAGGAACACTTCCACTTCAAGACGAACCTGTACCACAACTGCAGAGAAAGCACTATCGTCGACATGGATGGCCAGTTCGCCATGCTGATTGCGAAAGCCCTCCTACTGTCGGTTTCTGTTCCCGTGGTTACAGATTTCGCCCGCCGTCAAGCTTCAATGACTATCCCCATGGCAAGGCATACACCCAATGGGTTTCATATGATTATCCAAAAGACTGGGCTGCCATCCAAAATCAGAGGAGCGCTACCAGCACAAATGCTTTCCTACCTCAAAAGAACGGCAAGTGACATCGAGGACCTCCAGGAAGCTGGCATCGGTCTCACTCCTTTGCAGCATGAATACCTCAGGGAATTCAACAACACCAGCCTGAGAGGTACAGTCCTGACGTCCGCCGAGGTAGCCGAGCTGCAGAAGGTGGACATCCTGAGCGGTCCTAATAGAGGAGCAGTGATGGCAGGATCCGACCAGTTACATGTCTTCACAAGAAGGGACAACAACAGAAAGGATCTCCCACATTCTGTGACCGTCGTGTGTCCATACACAGCTGTATGTCCCGAAGACATCTGGAGCAGATCAACTCTAGCGGACTCAAGGTGTCGCCCGTCACCCCTCCACAAAGATGAAAAGGGAACATCAGCATGCTGCGCAAACAGATCAACTACACGAATGTACGTACTTGACGGGCTCCAGGATCTCCTCGACAGCATTCCTGGCGCCACGAACACCAAGGTGATGAATAAAGCTGTAAGACGAAAGACTCGCACACGCAGCCAACGCAGTCAACCAACAGTTGTGCCAGAGAAGGACGACATCGTGATCAACACCAGTCAACCGTTTCATTCATACGACAACGTCACGCGCCTGGTACAAGAGCTAGTGGAAGAAGCTCGGACCGCCGTTACTCCTACTGATGACCATCAAGAGGAGCTACTGAACGCACCTTTCCACTACGTGTAAGCTACAGACGAAGGAATATTACGTGTTGCATTCTATCTATCATTCATTCTTTGCAGTGAGCGTGGCTGTTCAAATTCATATCCGTGTACAAGTTTAGTTAGTGTTGTTACAGTTCGGTATCTACACTCTGTTTTAATGTTGTGCACAGGTACCAGATGGTGGCTGCCCAGGTGGACGACGAATTTAAGGAAAGAGTGATGCCATCGCTGAAGGTCACATCCGTTGAACCTCGCGATGTAACAGCGGAGTACATCGTTCCCCTATATCAAGCCAAGTGTCCGGTGTGTACATTGCGACGAAGGAAAGACAGCGCTACAGCTGAGATAGTTGTACACCGGGAGGAGTCTCGCGCAAGTGTACAGCGGCGCCTGAAGGTGGTGGTACATGCAGTGGGCTACATCGACATATCGTGTTTGACGGACCAAAACGACAACCTGTCCATCTTCTTCCCAAACATGGCTCAGCCGAGATCATTCAACAGCAACACCATGATCTGCCTTCAGCCGCTGAAGGGCAACATCATGCAGCTATCTACGCGCTGCCTCCCCATTGCTCTTCAGAGACCACTCGATCCGGGAGAAACACTGGACTGCATCAAAGACATGGCCAACGAATTCTCCTACGCAGCTGTGAATCCAGCCGTTGTGCAATCCTTCAAGACCTGCGTTTCACTCGTCCTACGAAAACCAGACATCGTGAGTGCAGCGGACAATGACAACAAAGCAGGCAAACTCCGTACTTACGATCTGTTGGTGGTGAATGCCTCCAACCATGCTGAAGTGATCCAGATCCCTTCGGGTATGATATCCTCCTTTCCAACGCAGCTCATCGTTGCCGAGTCCAAGGACGCCCATCCTGAAATAGATACCAGCGACTGGAAGTACATAATGAAGAAACCCGAAAAGAAGCAGTTCATGGAAGCCTCCACTGTCGGACAAGTGCCTTTGTGCTGTAACGTCAAGACTACAAACAGCATCGATGCAAAACTGGAAAGTGAACCCAACCTACGATATCTCCAGAAAGGCAACATGCTCAACTACAGCAAAGCTCTAGAAGGGTACAAAGATCCGGCAAAGGTACAGAAGCTGCTGACATACTTGAAGTATACTCACCTGCAACTCGACTACTTCCACGTCCCAGCGGCAATGGTACAGCTATGGAACTTCTACAGGAATCAGTTCATGGCTAAAGCCTCTCCTAGTGGTCAGGTACGTACATCATAGGTTGCTGTACATCACTGTTTGTCTTGAAATGTTAGGTGATCTGATGGTGATTTTGAATCATTTCGTGTGTGGTTCCTACATGCCTTTATGAAGTGCGAATTGTTTTGTTGTTTGTTCATGCAGGATGCTGCGAACGCTGCCTTACTGTCAAAGGCCCTGGAGATGTGTGATGATATGCACGCGTGCGAGGAGCATCAAGACTGCGTTTCTGGTCCTATGAAATACATGTATTTCATGTCATACCTCGGCATGCTCCTGACAGGTAACAGTGTCAACACCACCGATGCATCTGTTATCACATTCCTACACGGCCCGCAGGGTACTGGGAAAACAACCGTCTGCAAACTCATGGCTGGCTTGTTGTACACTGTGTTCGGGGAAGGAGAGACTGGAGATAAAACTGTTGTCTTCAAAGACGAAACTAAATCTGATACCACCTTTACAGGCGACCTGAGCGACAGAACGAGGCTGGTGGTGATCGACGACCTGAACAACGAGAAGACATTCCAGTCTGCGGTGAATGTAGCTGTGAGAGAAACATCAGGGAAAAAGATGCTGAATGCCAAGTTCCAGAAGACCAAGTCAGCTTTAATGCAGCACAAGACGTTGTTCACTTTCCAAGAGGATAGGCTGTGCAAGATGTCAGAGGCAACAACCAGCGAAAAGCGACGCCTGTTCCAGTTCAGCGCTACTAAAGTTGACCCTGCACTGAGCACCCGATGCAGCCACATCATCAGAGAACGTGCCTTCATGGAGATGATGGCGTTATTGGCGCAGAAATGCGCTACGTCGGTTAGTATGGTGTATATTCTTCTAGAAGTGCAACTTGTAGCAGCAGTCGTGCTTCGTTTTTGTTGTAAACCTATCTTCTTTGTGTTTCTGTTGTATTTTGTAGGAGGAGTATCTATGCCCCACTACTGACCGCTTCGAAATGGACATCCACGTCATCAACGACAGCAAGAAGCTCGTCTTAGCTTTGCTGCAGAAGAAGCGTGCAAAGGTAACCACCAGCAACGTGCAGTGTGTCGCTTTGTTCGAGAAATATGCTGAAGTCGACGACAACGTCACAGCAGAGCTTATGGCTACACGCGACTTAGGTGAGGAGGCTGTGAAATTCCCACGTTTGCATTTGTTCGCAACTGAACAGGACTTCCTGAGGTATGTCTCCCATACACCTAGTGATGAAGTGCTAACCACCTTGCAAGGCAGAAACCCTCCAGCCAAGAAATATGCTAAGTGGATCGAGTACCTAGTAGATACAAGGAATGTTTCAGAGGAGGAAGCTCGCTACTGCTACCCATTCGGGCTTCTTGAAGCTGCTAGAGCAACTATCCTGAAACAAGAAACGATGGACCCTTATGCAATGGCGTTGAACACAGTATCATACCGCTTTCGTATGGAGAATGATCTAAAGTTCCGACAACCATCTGGAAATGCACCACCGCACTACAGGGAAAAGCTGCAAGTCATGAAAGATCTGTTCGCTTACAGCCTGTTCAGTTCAAAGAAGCCCTGCATAAATGTCCGAGACGGGCCAGACCATATGTACAAGACAGCTGTGGTAGCATGCCATGCAGATGCTTTCACGAGAGGGCAACAACTCGTGAAATGCAACAAGGAAGACACTGGCATCGTGTGCGCTATGGGAATCGCCGACATGCCAGCCAACGCGGAGGTACTCTCATTGGAGCCACACCGTAAAAGAGCAGCAGTCAACTACACGGATGGACTCGTCAACTCCGACGTGACTGATCCCGTCCGCCGCTACGATCACCGCGCGCTCACATGGTCGCAAAATACGCCGAGCAGTGGTAACCAGTCGGATGGAGGACTGCTGTCTGCCATTGCATCAGGCGAGTTTGTGGATAATGCACAACCAGCTGGGCATTCTAAGGCTGTAGCAGCCAAGGCACAGGAAGCTGCCATGGCACAGGCTGCCCACTGCAGTGTGAACAGTGATAGTGATCTGTGCGATGATGACATTGTTCTGTCCCAGTAGTTAGGTTACTGTTTCCTTCTCTATCATCAATGGACTGCTTTCTACTGCTCATTCATTTGCATCTTATAGCAGCAATTCACCAAAACACACACACACACACACACACACACACACACACACACGCACGCGCACACACAGCAGCTCGTCTGTCTTCCATATACATTTACATTATATTGTCAATTATACCACATACTACACATGACAAGCGCCTCAGAGTGTGAGGGCAGCGGAGCTTGGAGAAGGACTTGTAGAATAGAATGAATATAGCACATAGGAGATCCAGATCATCTATGCTCATCAACTCGTTCACTGCTGACACAATATTGGCAACGATGTCTTTGAAAGCCATGCAATCGTGTACTCTATAAGGCTGAAGCGTGATGTACAGTGGGTCCACCGAACACGTGTGGATCACACGCTTCAGTTCTTCATTCATAGGTTGGGGTAGCGTCTGTAGTGAAATGCATTCCCCAATGATGTCAGTCAGCAATGAGCATCGGCTTGGTGATAGGAACAAACTAGACAAAAAATCCATAACACTTCCGGCAAGTCTCTTAGATGTGGGTTGCCTCCAGACTGCAATGGAAGGTGATCCACACTGCAAGATGTATTGCAAATCGTACAAGATGAAAGTAGGATTAACGCACAACAGCGACAGAACAGCATCACTGCTTGCCAGAAGTGCGTTCCCACCACATGCTTGCTTACAGATTTCAAGGGACTTGCCAAATGTAATAGGGCCAGCTAAATTTCCATGCACGACAGTCCTTCTCCCATCCACTTCGCCACAACAAAAAAGACTAGGGACAGCTGTGTTGAGACTAACTACAGAGGTCATGAAGGTACAGGGTGCCGGGTAGAATGCATGAAGCAAAACAGTGTTTTATGGATAGACTGCTCGAAGCAAAAGTGTGACCTAGGAGTACTATCAGAAAGTTCTAGCGAACACAAGAAAGGGATTGATGTCTTACTGAGCCTTGGTGTTTCTTCGACGCACAACACAGACGGCGTGTGGTTTGATCTTGTAGCAGATTCAACACGGCGAACAGCTTCTAGCGTCAGCGGACCACCAACAGGACCCCAGTCGGACATAGATACACGGATTTATCAGCACGCTGTCTCCTCCGCCTCCGTCTTCTCCTCCGCCTTCCCGTCCGCGTTCTCCTCCTCCTCCTTGCGACGATTGTGAGCACGGACACAGGCTGTTAGAAGCGTTACAAGATTGCCTCCAATCGCCAAGATGGCCGGAAAGTGCTTCATCTCCGTTGCTTACCGTGAAAGTTTTGAAACTACTTGCACTTAGATTCTTGAAAACTAACTCCCTTTGTGCACAATGTATTATTATATGCAAAGATTTGAAAAAAACCGTCACAGTCTGTGACAGCGCATTCTGAAATATGACAAAATCTGACAGGTGCATTTCTGTAGCCACACCATCTACTCAAGCACTGTCAATACTTCACTGAATTGTTGTGAAAATGGATCCAAAGACTCCCGCCTCTGAATTACGATCCGCGCTAGTCTGACTGGATCGAAATCACACTCCTCCTCCTCCTCCTCCTCCTCCTTCTTCTCCTCCTCCACCACCACTCCATCACCAATAACAAATCCATCCTGCCTACTATACACAGGTACTTTGCCGTACGCGTGATGCACAGGTAGATTGCCGTACGCTTGCGCTGCGCCAGACTCTTCTGTGTCCGATCCAGACGATACCACCACCCTATACACAGGTAGATCGCCGTACGCTTGCACTGCGCCAGACTCGTCTGTGTCCGATCCACCAGATACCACCACCGGGTCACCTTCACGACCACTAGCAACACGAGTTTCGTCGAACAAGGTCTCCATTGTTGGAGTTGTAGGCAAAGAACTATCTAGTTCCTCGTTCCAACCCAGAGAGTCCGGTACTGAGTTGCGCATTTCTTCCCGACTCATAGGTCCAGGTCCAGCACCACCGTCGACGTCCTCCCAAAGAACAGAACGCGTGGGAACTTCTGAATAATTGAGAAGAATCCGTGAAATCTTTTCCATTCTTGTAGCCACATGTTCATCCATTGCACACAGCTTAGACTGCATGACCTTCTGTCCTTCTTTAACACATTCCAGCAGGGCCTTTGTCCTGCGCGCTGACTGCCGAACAATTGGACACACATCGTCGTGCTCCATCCTAGCTTCTAGCATCCTGAGCACGGATAGGGCGCTTTCAATTTGAATGGACTGAGAGATGAAAAAGGTGGCGTTTTTTTCAACAGCCTCCCGCACCTGTCTCACCTCCACCATAACTGATTTCAACTCCTGTTTCATAACGTCCACAAGAGCAGGTGGAGCAACAGGTTCTGGCGTCGTGTAGAGCTGCATGGACCTGAAGCGATCAAAGAGCTCATCCATATCATCTGAAATGGCTTCCTGTAGGGCAGCCTTACATTGGCTATTGGCAATCTTGTCTACTTTCTCCTTCAATCCAGCTATAAGTACACCCTGCTGGTTGACTTCCCTACAAACGAGAGAGTAGGTGCCACTGTTAATTTGAGAATGAAGCTCCAGTTGAGCTTCAATCTTCTTCTCTAAAGACTCAAAGCTCTTGACGTACCAATCTCGCATATCATTCTGGAATCGTTCAGCGTCGCGTCTAATATCAGCCTGCAGGCACATCTTCTTGCACGGCGGAGCTGGAGAACAGGAACAGGTTACACATTGCACGGGCCGGTCGGCCGATGAACGGCAACTCCTTGCCCTTTTAATCTTCCTGCCGCTCAGCAGCCGCACTATCCTTCGCGGCTTCTTCTTATTCCTCTCCTCCTCCCCCTCATCACTCTGATTATCCACGAAGTCTGAGGAAACATGAGGGAAGGGAACCTGATAACCATCTTCATCTACTATTCCCTTACTCATATCTTCTTCTTACTCCTCCTCTACTTTCTCTGAAAACGTTAGATGCTTTACAACATCAACGACACTGAGTTATCATCCAGCAAACAACATGACATCAAGACTTCTCTTCACATATTTCTCCAAACAAAAATTATTCATCCCTATACATTTCATATATATAATTATATATATATATATATATATATATATATATATATATATATATATAGATGTTTTCATATCTTCCAATTGAAGGGGAAGGAACTGACTGTAGGCTTTTTTGGGGGGGCAATACAGGGGTGTGGGTATGGGGGCTAGTACTTCTCCTGTCTAAGTGTCTGGTTTGTTCGAAAACAGGAAAAAACTCCGGTGGTATGGTGTGTGGTGGTAGTAGTGGTGTGTGTATATCTGGTGTATGTGTAGGTGGTGTATGTGTAGGTGGTGTTGGTGTGCATCTGCATCTTGGCAGGAGGTGGATCTCCTTACGAACGTGCGTGAAATTTAAGGAAATAAGACTATAAGGAATAAGAGAAGTGACAGTGATGAGCAACAGCATGACAGTTCACTTGTCACTTTTATGACATGTGGTCAATGTATGCGTGCAATGGGAGGGTTGTCAAGAAGATTCTCTATTCTTATTTTCTTATTTCCTTAGCTTTCTGGGGCTTCTTTAGGGAGAGCAGGCGACTATAGTACGTTGTACTTACATTTTTTATATTTATTTTTTAAAAATAAAACTACATTTATACATATAGACCTACTAAGCATGTGCATTTTTTTATTTTCTTTTTTTAAAAGATTTTTTTATTTTATTTTTCGAGAATATTTTTCAGAAAAAGTCTTTCTGAAAAATATTCTTTTCGAAAAATAAAATAAAAAAATCTTTTAAAAAAAGAAAATAAAAAAATGCACATGCTTAGTAGGTCTATATGTATAAATGTAGTTTTATTTTTAAAAAATAAATATAAAAAATGTAAGTACAACGTACTATAGTCGCCTGCTCTCCCTAAAGAAGCCCCAGAAAGCTAAGGAAATAAGAAAATAAGAATAGAGAATCTTCTTGACAACCCTCCCATTGCACGCATACATTGACCACATGTCATAAAAGTGACAAGTGAACTGTCATGCTGTTGCTCATCACTGTCACTTCTCTTATTCCTTATAGTCTTATTTCCTTAAATTTCACGCACGTTCGTAAGGAGATCCACCTCCTGCCAAGATGCAGATGCACACCAACACCACCTACACATACACCACCTACACATACACCAGATATACACACACCACTACTACCACCACACACCATACCACCGGAGTTTTTTCCTGTTTTCGAACAAACCAGACACTTAGACAGGAGAAGTACTAGCCCCCATACCCACACCCCTGTATTGCCCCCCCCAAAAAAGCCTACAGTCAGTTCCTTCCCCTTCAATTGGAAGATATGAAAACATCTATATATATATATATATATATATAGTTGAGCACTCTTGCGTGGGGTAGTGCCTTTGCTGTTTGCGTTATGCAGAGCTCACTGACTTGTCAGTTTGAGCACTCTGGCAAGGTACGTTCGGGCCTGATCGGAAATTTTTATTTCCATTGCTTTCAGGTTCGGCCTCATTTTCTCTGTGCTGCGCTGATGAGTTCAAAAAGAACGAAACAGCATGCTGTCCGCAGATTGAGTATTTCGCTCCTGCTCTTGTAGCAGTTGAGCACTCTTGCGTGGGGTAGTGCCTTTGCTGTTTGCGTTATGCAGAGCTCACTGACTTGTCAGTTTGAGCACTCTGGCAAGGTACGTTCGGGCCTGATCGGAAATTTTTATTTCCATTGCTTTCAGGTTCGGCCTCATTTTCTCTGTGCTGCGCTGATGAGTTCAAAAAGAACGAAACAGCATGCTGTCCGCAGATTGTGTATATATATATATATATATATATATATATATATATGAAATGTATAGGGATGAATAATTTTTGTTTGGAGAAATATGTGAAGAGAAGTCTTGATGTCATGTTGTTTGCTGGATGATAACTCAGTGTCGTTGATGTTGTAAAGCATCTAACGTTTTCAGAGAAAGTAGAGGAGGAGTAAGAAGAAGATATGAGTAAGGGAATAGTAGATGAAGATGGTTATCAGGTTCCCTTCCCTCATGTTTCCTCAGACTTCGTGGATAATCAGAGTGATGAGGGGGAGGAGGAGAGGAATAAGAAGAAGCCGCGAAGGATAGTGCGGCTGCTGAGGGGCAGGAAGATTAAAAGGGCAAGGAGTTGCCGTTCATCGGCCGACCGGCCCGTGCAATGTGTAACCTGTTCCTGTTCTCCAGCTCCGCCGTGCAAGAAGATGTGCCTGCAGGCTGATATTAGACGCGACGCTGAACGATTCCAGAATGATATGCGAGATTGGTACGTCAAGAGCTTTGAGTCTTTAGAGAAGAAGATTGAAGCTCAACTGGAGCTTCATTCTCAAATTAACAGTGGCACCTACTCTCTCGTTTGTAGGGAAGTCAACCAGCAGGGTGTACTTATAGCTGGATTGAAGGAGAAAGTAGACAAGATTGCCAATAGCCAATGTAAGGCTGCCCTACAGGAAGCCATTTCAGATGATATGGATGAGCTCTTTGATCGCTTCAGGTCCATGCAGCTCTACACGACGCCAGAACCTGTTGCTCCACCTGCTCTTGTGGACGTTATGAAACAGGAGTTGAAATCAGTTATGGTGGAGGTGAGACAGGTGCGGGAGGCTGTTGAAAAAAACGCCACCTTTTTCATCTCTCAGTCCATTCAAATTGAAAGCGCCCTATCCGTGCTCAGGATGCTAGAAGCTAGGATGGAGCACGACGATGTGTGTCCAATTGTTCGGCAGTCAGCGCGCAGGACAAAGGCCCTGCTGGAATGTGTTAAAGAAGGACAGAAGGTCATGCAGTCTAAGCTGTGTGCAATGGATGAACATGTGGCTACAAGAATGGAAAAGATTTCACGGATTCTTCTCAATTATTCAGAAGTTCCCACGCGTTCTGTTCTTTGGGAGGACGTCGACGGTGGTGCTGGACCTGGACCTATGAGTCGGGAAGAAATGCGCAACTCAGTACCGGACTCTCTGGGTTGGAACGAGGAACTAGATAGTTCTTTGCCTACAACTCCAACAATGGAGACCTTGTTCGACGAAACTCGTGTTGCTAGTGGTCGTGAAGGTGACCCGGTGGTGGTATCTGGTGGATCGGACACAGACGAGTCTGGCGCAGTGCAAGCGTACGGCGATCTACCTGTGTATAGGGTGGTGGTATCGTCTGGATCGGACACAGAAGAGTCTGGCGCAGCGCAAGCGTACGGCAATCTACCTGTGCATCACGCGTACGGCAAAGTACCTGTGTATAGTAGGCAGGATGGATTTGTTATTGGTGATGGAGTGGTGGTGGAGGAGGAGAAGAAGGAGGAGGAGGAGGAGGAGGAGGAGGAGTGTGATTTCGATCCAGTCAGACTAGCGCGGATCGTAATTCAGAGGCGGGAGTCTTTGGATCCATTTTCACAACAATTCAGTGAAGTATTGACAGTGCTTGAGTAGATGGTGTGGCTACAGAAATGCACCTGTCAGATTTTGTCATATTTCAGAATGCGCTGTCACAGACTGTGACGGTTTTTTTCAAATCTTTGCATATAATAATACATTGTGCACAAAGGGAGTTAGTTTTCAAGAATCTAAGTGCAAGTAGTTTCAAAACTTTCACGGTAAGCAACGGAGATGAAGCACTTTCCGGCCATCTTGGCGATTGGAGGCAATCTTGTAACGCTTCTAACAGCCTGTGTCCGTGCTCACAATCGTCGCAAGGAGGAGGAGGAGAACGCGGACGGGAAGGCGGAGGAGAAGACGGAGGCGGAGGAGACAGCGTGCTGATAAATCCGTGTATCTATGTCCGACTGGGGTCCTGTTGGTGGTCCGCTGACGCTAGAAGCTGTTCGCCGTGTTGAATCTGCTACAAGATCAAACCACACGCCGTCTGTGTTGTGCGTCGAAGAAACACCAAGGCTCAGTAAGACATCAATCCCTTTCTTGTGTTCGCTAGAACTTTCTGATAGTACTCCTAGGTCACACTTTTGCTTCGAGCAGTCTATCCATAAAACACTGTTTTGCTTCATGCATTCTACCCGGCACCCTGTACCTTCATGACCTCTGTAGTTAGTCTCAACACAGCTGTCCCTAGTCTTTTTTGTTGTGGCGAAGTGGATGGGAGAAGGACTGTCGTGCATGGAAATTTAGCTGGCCCTATTACATTTGGCAAGTCCCTTGAAATCTGTAAGCAAGCATGTGGTGGGAACGCACTTCTGGCAAGCAGTGATGCTGTTCTGTCGCTGTTGTGCGTTAATCCTACTTTCATCTTGTACGATTTGCAATACATCTTGCAGTGTGGATCACCTTCCATTGCAGTCTGGAGGCAACCCACATCTAAGAAACTTGCCGGAAGTGTTATGGATTTTTTGTCTAGTTTGTTCCTATCACCAAGCCGATGCTCATTGCTGACTGACATCATTGGGGAATGCATTTCACTACAGACGCTACCCCAACCTATGAATGAAGAACTGAAGCGTGTGATCCACACGTGTTCGGTGGACCCACTGTACATCACGCTTCAGCCTTATAGAGTACACGATTGCATGGCTTTCAAAGACATCGTTGCCAATATTGTGTCAGCAGTGAACGAGTTGATGAGCATAGATGATCTGGATCTCCTATGTGCTATATTCATTCTATTCTACAAGTCCTTCTCCAAGCTCCGCTGCCCTCACACTCTGAGGCGCTTGTCATGTGTAGTATGTGGTATAATTGACAATATAATGTAAATGTATATGGAAGACAGACGAGCTGCTGTGTGTGCGCGTGCGTGTGTGTGTGTGTGTGTGTGTGTGTGTGTGTGTGTGTGTGTTTTGGTGAATTGCTGCTATAAGATGCAAATGAATGAGCAGTAGAAAGCAGTCCATTGATGATAGAGAAGGAAACAGTAACCTAACTACTGGGACAGAACAATGTCATCATCGCACAGATCACTATCACTGTTCACACTGCAGTGGGCAGCCTGTGCCATGGCAGCTTCCTGTGCCTTGGCTGCTACAGCCTTAGAATGCCCAGCTGGTTGTGCATTATCCACAAACTCGCCTGATGCAATGGCAGACAGCAGTCCTCCATCCGACTGGTTACCACTGCTCGGCGTATTTTGCGACCATGTGAGCGCGCGGTGATCGTAGCGGCGGACGGGATCAGTCACGTCGGAGTTGACGAGTCCATCCGTGTAGTTGACTGCTGCTCTTTTACGGTGTGGCTCCAATGAGAGTACCTCCGCGTTGGCTGGCATGTCGGCGATTCCCATAGCGCACACGATGCCAGTGTCTTCCTTGTTGCATTTCACGAGTTGTTGCCCTCTCGTGAAAGCATCTGCATGGCATGCTACCACAGCTGTCTTGTACATATGGTCTGGCCCGTCTCGGACATTTATGCAGGGCTTCTTTGAACTGAACAGGCTGTAAGCGAACAGATCTTTCATGACTTGCAGCTTTTCCCTGTAGTGCGGTGGTGCATTTCCAGATGGTTGTCGGAACTTTAGATCATTCTCCATACGAAAGCGGTATGATACTGTGTTCAACGCCATTGCATAAGGGTCCATCGTTTCTTGTTTCAGGATAGTTGCTCTAGCAGCTTCAAGAAGCCCGAATGGGTAGCAGTAGCGAGCTTCCTCCTCTGAAACATTCCTTGTATCTACTAGGTACTCGATCCACTTAGCATATTTCTTGGCTGGAGGGTTTCTGCCTTGCAAGGTGGTTAGCACTTCATCACTAGGTGTATGGGAGACATACCTCAGGAAGTCCTGTTCAGTTGCGAACAAATGCAAACGTGGGAATTTCACAGCCTCCTCACCTAAGTCGCGTGTAGCCATAAGCTCTGCTGTGACGTTGTCGTCGACTTCAGCATATTTCTCGAACAAAGCGACACACTGCACGTTGCTGGTGGTTACCTTTGCACGCTTCTTCTGCAGCAAAGCTAAGACGAGCTTCTTGCTGTCGTTGATGACGTGGATGTCCATTTCGAAGCGGTCAGTAGTGGGGCATAGATACTCCTCCTACAAAATACAACAGAAACACAAAGAAGATAGGTTTACAACAAAAACGAAGCACGACTGCTGCTACAAGTTGCACTTCTAGAAGAATATACACCATACTAACCGACGTAGCGCATTTCTGCGCCAATAACGCCATCATCTCCATGAAGGCACGTTCTCTGATGATGTGGCTGCATCGGGTGCTCAGTGCAGGGTCAACTTTAGTAGCGCTGAACTGGAACAGGCGTCGCTTTTCGCTGGTTGTTGCCTCTGACATCTTGCACAGCCTATCCTCTTGGAAAGTGAACAACGTCTTGTGCTGCATTAAAGCTGACTTGGTCTTCTGGAACTTGGCATTCAGCATCTTTTTCCCTGATGTTTCTCTCACAGCTACATTCACCGCAGACTGGAATGTCTTCTCGTTGTTCAGGTCGTCGATCACCACCAGCCTCGTTCTGTCGCTCAGGTCGCCTGTAAAGGTGGTATCAGATTTAGTTTCGTCTTTGAAGACAACAGTTTTATCTCCAGTCTCTCCTTCCCCGAACACAGTGTACAACAAGCCAGCCATGAGTTTGCAGACGGTTGTTTTCCCAGTACCCTGCGGGCCGTGTAGGAATGTGATAACAGATGCATCGGTGGTGTTGACACTGTTACCTGTCAGGAGCATGCCGAGGTATGACATGAAATACATGTATTTCATAGGACCAGAAACGCAGTCTTGATGCTCCTCGCACGCGTGCATATCGTCACACATCTCCAGGGCCTTTGACAGTAAGGCAGCGTTCGCAGCATCCTGCATGAACAAACAACAAAACAATTCGCACTTCATAAAGGCATGTAGGAACCACACACGAAATGATTCAAAATCACCATCAGATCACCTAACATTTCAAGACAAACAGTGATGTACAGCAACCTATGATGTACGTACCTGACCACTAGGAGAGGCTTTAGCCATGAACTGATTCCTGTAGAAGTTCCATAGCTGTACCATTGCCGCTGGGACGTGGAAGTAGTCGAGTTGCAGGTGAGTATACTTCAAGTATGTCAGCAGCTTCTGTACCTTTGCCGGATCTTTGTACCCTTCTAGAGCTTTGCTGTAGTTGAGCATGTTGCCTTTCTGGAGATATCGTAGGTTGGGTTCACTTTCCAGTTTTGCATCGATGCTGTTTGTAGTCTTGACGTTACAGCACAAAGGCACTTGTCCGACAGTGGAGGCTTCCATGAACTGCTTCTTTTCGGGTTTCTTCATTATGTACTTCCAGTCGCTGGTATCTATTTCAGGATGGGCGTCCTTGGACTCGGCAACGATGAGCTGCGTTGGAAAGGAGGATATCATACCCGAAGGGATCTGGATCACTTCAGCATGGTTGGAGGCATTCACCACCAACAGATCGTAAGTACGGAGTTTGCCTGCTTTGTTGTCATTGTCCGCTGCACTCACGATGTCTGGTTTTCGTAGGACGAGTGAAACGCAGGTCTTGAAGGATTGCACAACGGCTGGATTCACAGCTGCGTAGGAGAATTCGTTGGCCATGTCTTTGATGCAGTCCAGTGTTTCTCCCGGATCGAGTGGTCTCTGAAGAGCAATGGGGAGGCAGCGCGTAGATAGCTGCATGATGTTGCCCTTCAGCGGCTGAAGGCAGATCATGGTGTTGCTGTTGAATGATCTCGGCTGAGCCATGTTTGGGAAGAAGATGGACAGGTTGTCGTTTTGGTCCGTCAAACACGATATGTCGATGTAGCCCACTGCATGTACCACCACCTTCAGGCGCCGCTGTACACTTGCGCGAGACTCCTCCCGGTGTACAACTATCTCAGCTGTAGCGCTGTCTTTCCTTCGTCGCAATGTACACACCGGACACTTGGCTTGATATAGGGGAACGATGTACTCCGCTGTTATATCGCGAGGTTCAACGGATGTGACCTTCAGCGATGGCATCACTCTTTCCTTCAATTCGTCGTCCACCTGGGCAGCCACCATCTGGTACCTGTGCACAACATTAAAACAGAGTGTAGATACCGAACTGTAACAACACTAACTAAACTTGTACACGGATATGAATTTGAACAGGCACGCTCACTGCAAAGAATGAATGATAGATAGAATGCAACACGTAATATTCCTTCGTCTGTAGCTTACACGTAGTGGAAAGGTGCGTTCAGTAGCTCCTCTTGATGGTCATCAGTAGGAGTAACGGCGGTCCGAGCTTCTTCCACTAGCTCTTGTACCAGGCGCGTGACGTTGTCGTATGAATGAAACGGTTGACTGGTGTTGATCACGATGTCGTCCTTCTCTGGCACAACTGTTGGTTGACTGCGTTGGCTGCGTGTGCGAGTCTTTCGTCTTACAGCTTTATTCATCACCTTGGTGTTCGTGGCGCCAGGAATGCTGTCGAGGAGATCCTGGAGCCCGTCAAGTACGTACATTCGTGTAGTTGATCTGTTTGCGCAGCATGCTGATGTTCCCTTTTCATCTTTGTGGAGGGGTGACGGGCGACACCTTGAGTCCGCTAGAGTTGATCTGCTCCAGATGTCTTCGGGACATACAGCTGTGTATGGACACACGACGGTCACAGAATGTGGGAGATCCTTTCTGTTGTTGTCCCTTCTTGTGAAGACATGTAACTGGTCGGATCCTGCCATCACTGCTCCTCTATTAGGACCGCTCAGGATGTCCACCTTCTGCAGCTCGGCTACCTCGGCGGACGTCAGGACTGTACCTCTCAGGCTGGTGTTGTTGAATTCCCTGAGGTATTCATGCTGCAAAGGAGTGAGACCGATGCCAGCTTCCTGGAGGTCCTCGATGTCACTTGCCGTTCTTTTGAGGTAGGAAAGCATTTGTGCTGGTAGCGCTCCTCTGATTTTGGATGGCAGCCCAGTCTTTTGGATAATCATATGAAACCCATTGGGTGTATGCCTTGCCATGGGGATAGTCATTGAAGCTTGACGGCGGGCGAAATCTGTAACCACGGGAACAGAAACCGACAGTAGGAGGGCTTTCGCAATCAGCATGGCGAACTGGCCATCCATGTCGACGATAGTGCTTTCTCTGCAGTTGTGGTACAGGTTCGTCTTGAAGTGGAAGTGTTCCTGCGTACCACCGGTGTCCAGGTTCCATACCGTAGCTGTGGCAGGCGTCGTCCACTCTGCAGGCGAATATAAAAGGACAGCAGTCAGGTAAACGAAGACAAACCCATCACTGGTTACGTCGATTGCATTACCTTTCATCGTGCTTGCACTTGGAGGACTTGCTATTGTCCATCGCGAAACGATCGGGTGCTTGCCAGTAGCCTGTACAACAACTTCTGAATGGCATTCTACGCGATGCTGATTCTGAAGGGAATCTAAGTGGAACTGCTGTTCTGATCTAACCATACTGGTTTTAGTTCTCGTGACATCCTTTCCCTCTGTTCTGTATGCATCAAACACAACGGCATTCTTGTAGTCACCACTAGCGCCTAATTTCGGGTTCTTCTTGTACAATCTGTTGAAGGTATCAAGCGGATTTGAGCTTTCTCTCATCAGAGAGCCCAGGGCTCTCAGTCGATCAACGTCCATTCTTTGTTGCACTTGAGTTCAAGAGAGGGTGATGTCTTTGCAACGCTGGCTTTTATAATTGAAATTTGGCGCGCTTATTATTTCCCGCCTGTTTGTACAAATAAGGGCATTCTTTGCACGGCCTGTGATTGGTTGACGTGTTTCACCATCATGTGCTATACTTGATTGCTGTCTCTTGCAAATATGGTATGAATGTTGAGCAGTCTGTGATTGGTCAGACTGTACGGCTGTCGGGTTTTGGCGCCAGACAGCACGTGTCCCCAGCGTTTGAGCGGGAACAAGCACGTGCCATCCACGCACTGCATTATCCCTACCAGTAAGTGCACTATATTACGAGATGTTCTGTGATTGGTTGAGGTACTTGACAGGTTCTTGGAATTGGAACTATTTCCTGATGCGCAATCGTCATAAGGCTGCGACTCGTATCGAACTGGATCAGTTGCAAGCGGCGGAGCAGTGGAGAGGACGACGCAACATCTTGAAGGTGAGTTTACTCACTAAGGGCGGTTATTCCTCTTTGGTTAATAAAGTCTTGGCATACTCCTTCTTTGGGGGACCCTCATCGTCAAGGGTACTGAGCTTTCATTCCGTACAGGATTCAAAACTGTGTGCATAGCACTCCTGTATCAAAATCTCTGAGCTCGAAGTCCTTGGCGAAGGACCCCTGTGTGGGCTGTCGTGACTGAAGTGACCGTTTCTGTCTCATATGGATAAAAACCATCCACTTCTAGCGTAGCCTTTGTCGCTTGTCGTTACATGTGACGGCCAGTGGAATCTTGTCCTGGACGACTGTTCCAATCCACCAACTAGGCGGCGTTTACAGGCAATAGCACTGCTATCAAATAGAGCTTAATCTTCGTCTTGCACAAATGGGGGTGCAACACAGCTTCTTCCACACATGGAATGGACTTGATGGCTTTATAATAGCATGCAGGCTTTCTTCAATTGGTGGATGAAAGCCGAGTTGGAGTTGGGACGGTGGTCGAGGACATTGGGTTCCTCGGGCTCTAGCACCTTCACTGCGGTCCTTCCGTGTACCTTTCCAAACCTTTCCAAACGCACTTACTTCATTTCCCTTATTTCCTCAAGTCCCTCGACTGTTTAACTACTCGTCTCTTAGAAGAGTAGTAAACTTTATAAAGGACTCCTTATTGCGTCTGGCCAGAGCTCTCAGTTGTGAGTGCGCTGACACTTGAGCACATGTGTTCTTCCACGGCGTGCTGGGCGTCTGTAAAAAAAACTGGATGGCTTGAATGAAGTTCTGGACACCTGATGGTCCTCTGTTGTAGGTAATCAACCAGGTAGCATGAGGTTCAAAGTTGAGCAGTGGATCAAAGAAACAAAGGTTTATTCCATTGGCTCCACGAGACAAATTAGTGGCAGTCAAGCACAAGTTGCTACATGTTGTTACGCAGCTTGACGCTGGTGGAAATAGGCGTACAGCTCTAACTAGAGCAGTGGAGAAGCAATGCTGGATCGAAGGGACAGTATATTGTACTGTTCCTTACAGCTAGCTGTGTTTCGTCAAGTCATTGAGAGAAGGAGAGCGTTATGCTGAACTTGTTATTCACTGAGAAGGCGTTGTGCTGCAACGGCGTGTTGCCCGTAATGCGTACCTAGTCAGTCAGGTTCAGTATTCCATCACACTGGAGTATGTCTTCTTTGCGAGACATGTGAATGTGTCCCTACCCCTCTATAGTCGAGTAGTTCACGTGCGTCCGACACACTTGTGCAGGAGGGAACGGAGGGTTACTTCTAATGTAGGGGTATCACCGTTCAAAGCTTATCATCCGACCATGGATTATCCCCGGGTAGATGTTGCGTTGGAAACTCCAATACATTGCTTTCTCTGCACCATAACCTCTGCAGCCATCAACATCCTTCACGAAACTAATGCAATACTTGCACATTCGCCGTTGATATCTGCGTTGCTTGTATTCAGGGCATTGGTAACGACCAAACTCGGCGATGAATTGTTGCAAACCACTGGACAGTTCTGTCCGTTTGGTTTTAGCGAATTCAAATAAAGAAAACAACAATTAATTTGACAGCGAATCAGGCACACACTGATCCGGGCACGAAGCTGACGCATGATCAGTGAGCAGGGGAGATTACGCTTCCTCTCACTGATTCGAGCTGCTAACGACGACTGGACACGCAATATCTTCAATTGCTGATCACTGTGAATGATCAATGTGGTCTATTACAGTAGGAGAGCTCACGGTTATAAGCATGTTATGTACACTGGGGATATACAAACATCCGGTGTACGTTAATAAGAACGACATGGTGCAGTGGTTTGTCTCACCCTCTGCAAGCATGCCAAAGGTTCATTTCTGTATGTGGAGATGAATTGTTACGGGTGACATATTGCTCCTTTGCCATCGCACACAGGAGTGGCGTCCTGGATGGTATCTTTGAAATCGTTGGCGTTGGCCGCTCTCCTCATTCCGATAGGTTGCTTCGGATCTTGTCCGTTTCTTGTCTTTTCTGGGCGTACTACGACAAAGGTTTAAGGCATTTTATAACGTGGTCGCAATTTATAACCATTGTACCAAATCGATGGTGTAGAGTACTGGTTACTGTCGACATCCGTTAAACTCAATGTGTGAGCTTATCGTCCTGTGAGTGTTGGGCTTACCTTCCGTATTCCTATTCGCGCTTGGCTGAACGAAGTTAGACTCGGTGCTCCCTGTAAGACGCCGAGAAAAGAAAACGCCTTTTCCTTTCTATGTCGGGTCTGCTTCTCGTCTGTGCTTCCACTGTACCTGCTTGGGCTTGTAGAAAGGTCGTGCGGCTAGTAATAACCACTGATGGTGTGTGAGTGACAGTTTTGTCTGATCCGTAACATTTGGGCTTGGTGTTCGCTTGTACTTGTACCTCCCGGAGGACAACTGAGAAGTCCTTAACACGTGCAGGTTCGTGCTCAATGTGAGAGCCACCTGCATATCTGCCAAGCGGTAAAACAGCGTCGTCGGAACACTGTGGAGCATGGCTTCAATCAACGCATTGACGGACTCGCTGTTCAGCTTAGCCGCCATACAGCTGATGCAGCTCTGTGGTGGCACTGAGAATGAAACGAACAACAAACTCGCAGCGATTTATTATCTTCTCGCTCTTGTCGCTGTCCACTGTGATGCAAATGGCTGTGGACCTTCCACAGGTCAATCCAACTTTCGTAAGGTGATTTCGATTTGGAATTCTGGTATCTTTCAGACCCGGTTCCATTCACGTTTCGAGCAATGATAAGAATAGGAGAGTTTAAGCTGAAACTCATTGTGGCACCAAAAATGTTTGGCGTCACTGAATGCGGGTGCCAATGTCCAACAGAGGGGTAGCTTGTCTCCTTCACATAGCGCTCCAGATGATGTTCTATTACCACGGGGATACTGACAAGATCATCACAAGTCGAGAGCCAGCACGGGCCCACCAACATGTTGTTGTGTGATGTGCTGGATGTGAGCCAACGGGTTATGTGAAGAGCATCTAAACATGGGGCGTACGATTCGTACAGGGATGTGCTGCACTTCCACACGGCACTGCTGCTCTTGAAAATCTCACATGTTAGGGCTGCGAACATGGGAGTTGCCATACCTCCGACTTGAACCCTTTTCCCGGTAGGGACTTGGTGCACGCCGAGTTGCCAAGCTAGATGGTGAACTACATGGTCCATCACGATGTTGTATGGATTTCTAGCCTTTCTTGTCCACCACTAATGGGGGTATTTGATTCCACTTCATTCTCACCTCAAGAGGTGCTACTGCTACTGCTACTGGTACTGGTTGCCCTTCCATTTACTATCAAGGATATGCAACTTCCTTGCGAAAAGGGTTACAGGGTTATGCAACTGGTATACCGGGTTATGCAACTGGTTATATGTGACCAGGTTTGCATATTTTTAAAGTCGGGGCTCTTAACCGCGAGGTTCTTATTGAGTTCACTCCCAGAGCGCGGCGACGCACCGTGCAAATCATAAAGAAAGAAGAAATGAGTTGCATTATATGAGCCAACAGAAAGTGGCCATGCCTCGGGGCCGTCAGATAATTTACAGCCTGGTAGCTGACAGGAAAAACCTCCACACCCTGACGTTTTCGTTGCACCCCCTTACTCTTTTGTTTTCTTCTTTTTCTTATGTGTATGTATACAGGCTATGTCAAGAGGGCAGAAGGCTATTCCTTCGAACAGCTGGATCAAGCGTCGGCATGACGCCGTGTTCGTGAAAGTAGCTGCTCCGGTTGCAACGAAGACCAGCGTGTCGCAGTCGCTCTGTGAACTGTTCGAAGCCGTGAAGAAGACCCCCTCTCTGGACTTACCCGAGGCAGGTAACCCTCTATCTTCAAGATGGATGTTTGCAGCTATTGACCTTCTCTTCGAGTGCAACGGACCACAGAACTTCCCGAACGATATTCCCTTATTCCACTGGACGGATAGTTTAGCTAAATCGTGGATGTCATCCTGTTGCTGTTATCGCGATCACACTTTTTTCCCTTTGAGTGCTGTGTACGCCGTAGTTGCAAGTGTTATTTGCTACGCGCGCTTGATGGAAAAGGAGCAGGTCAATTTGGAACGTTGGATAGCTACTGCATTTGATCGCAAACTTATGTATCTATCCACTCGCAAACCAATATCTTTGTCATTTTATGGAAAACGGGGTATGCGCAACAACACTGCAACTGTTATGTTTATCGCGTATGCGTCTTACTTTGTTGGGTGCCAGAAACCTGCTTTAAATGTAGCACTCGTTGCATTAGATCTGTTCGAGTTTGAGAAGAGGCCAACTGTATCCTGTACAGTGTGTGCAGGCAAGCTATCAAACTTGTTACCTTTTTGCTCTTGCTTTAGCATTGATACCTACAAGGCTGTCAACGCCTTCTGGCCCTGCAAACACCCTAGTTTTGTAGCATTTACTAAGGAAGATCGTGAGGCCCTGCTTGCACATCCTACCACTTCTCTACAGCTCACTATGCCACAGGCTTTATTTGCTCAAAGAGACCGCGCTCATGCTGAAATGGCTCTTGATGAAGTGCATGCAGCTGCTGCCAATGCGTGTGACAATGCGTGTGATGATGATGATGACATCATTCCTTTGTCTCCAGAGCTTGTTGACACAACGGGCACTGGTTTAGAAAGAGACGAGCTCGATGCCATGTACGATGAACTATTTAATTGATATCATTATGCAAGAAAAACTCGAATCGTAACTGAAAGCTCTAAATTTGCATCTGTGAGGTATGGAACGCCATCCACTTCGGGACATACTAGAAGCAGACGGATGCTGGGTTGCATGCTAGTCAATCTAGAATAGACAAGGGGATAAATTCTCTGGAATTCGGATAGACTGGTCCCTAACTCCCAGGGTAGATCGTCAGACTTCATGGAGAATTGAACCGTGAGTGTGGTTCTTTTGTTTGAAACTGTAGCTTGGTATGACTTGTCCACCGCAGACGACGTTCCCATATTCAGGGAGTAGGCTGCAATGGAAGGGGTGTTGGACTTCTTTTCGTTGGCCACCAACGTCCACTTCTGCCGGTTGTCAGCAATCCCGATCTGGAATGGCACTCCTACCTGCGTCTTACATCCCAGGGTGTTTTTAGGGTCTAGTTGTCGCAGTCTCTTCTCCTCACTGGTGAAGGTGAAATGGTTCGTGTAGTGTTTCTGACTGTAAATTTCTGCGTAGTTCCAGGAGTCAGCCGTAGATTCTTCTTGGGCAGCAATAACAGATACGGTGACATCTGGAATGGGTGTTGTTGTTGCAGGGGTATATTTGAAGAACCCTAAGAGCTTTACCTCGTCATAAGCATTTTTAGAGAAAGAGGTAGCATCCAGAGGAGATTTTTCCAGAATAGACGTGGCGGGGACCATGTAGTTCGTTTTCACTATAGCACTCTGGTCAAACGTGCCATTAAAGACATCAAACTCTTGGAGGTATACAAACTGAGGCCTGCCTTCTGGGAATGCTCCGTCTTCAGTGTACTGTGCCCTCATGTACGCCTCGGACAGGAATGTTAACCGTTCAGGTTGCATAAGGAGCTCAGCGTCGTACTGGACGTCGTCCTCCAGAAACAGAGGTTCCTTCGTTCCTCCTACGTAATCCTTCGTGTATGAAAACGCATCGAATTCACCTCCTGTTTGCAGACCATATACCAAGGCCTGGTCTCGAGGTACGATCTGACCTGAGGTTGGTACTCGCTTGGCATCCATAACAATAACTGTATTCTTGGTGGGGCCAAGCGCATTGGCAAGAGCTGATCCTGCATCAACCACACTTTTGGGACCGCTAGCTGTACCCAAATTCACTAAACCACTCGCAGCACCGGCTGACAAGTCTATCGGCGCAGTTGGAAGGCTGACCGCACCAGGGGCAGGATAGAGGGTTACAGTTGAAGGTCCATATGCAGGATAGCTCTTCAGAGAGAGATTGGTTTTTTCTACAAACCCAGACATGAATACACGAGCCTCGGTGATATGGATACCTCCTCTTGCTTCTACGAGAGGCATTACAGTGAGGAAAAGGACTGCAGCCGACACCGAAGGCGCACCCTGTGCATCGTTGGTATAAAGGGGAGGGTTCACTGCACAGTAGAAATGGTTTGTTGACTTAACCATTACATCGTCGTATGTAGCAGAGCGTGGTTGTGGATTTGCTTGCGGAGAACCTGTGTGACTGAGACATGTGTCGCACTTCAAAGCCGCTGCCACTTCTCTAGGTGATAAAGCAAGCAACGACTGTGCTACACCATACCTCTCATCGTCATCGATTACACCTAGGTTGGGGTAGCCTGACATTGACGACCCGTCTGCTGAAGTATCACTTCCCTTTAGCACACAACGCCTTTTTGGGTGACCATACGCCAGGAGATACTCAGCTGCTGGCATAGTTCGACTTGTGGCATGTCCACTGCTTGAGTAGTTCACTCCTGTGCGAGTTTGATTAATCACCTTCAGCACCGGCCAGGGTGCATCGAGTACACAGTTCTTGGAGTCTGCATTCCACATTGTCTTGGCGGTTGTCGGCATTGTGCCACTTATATTCCCACCAAAGATCTGAGGCTTTGGCAATGGAAGCGGAGTGTCTGCCGAGCAAAAGGTGAGATCGAAGTTGACCGGTTCGCACGGCAGAATAGCAACATCAGCCCCGTTTTTGTCCTTGATCGCTGCAGGTGTCATGGCAAAAGACACTACGTACGGGAGGTCATCTGGCGTACTGGAAGGGTCGAACGACAGGGTTTTGGCCATTTCCGCCAGAGTTGTGCTGCCATGTCCATCTCGAAATCCATCTTTCCAAGGAAAAAGCCCTGCAGACTTCCATTCAATAATATAATGATCGTCGGCCGGTATAGGCCCGTGGCACACCTGCTGGAAGGTTTTATGCTGATTCGTTGCATCGTGTCCATTCTCTTCAACTGTATAGAACTGCACTCCTAAATACCCTGTCCTGTCGGGCCTTGTTGTTGAAAGGCGTCCTTTGTCGCTCGTACTCAGGTTTTTTACATCCAGGTCTACTACCACACTGTCAACTACTTTCACGTGCGGAGCGGCAGTCCTCACACCGAGCCCTTTTTTAGTTGTGAGGCATGTCTCGATTATATTCATAAGCGTCGGAGCAGTTATAACACCCTCTGTTCCTCCAGTCACTGTAGGTGTCAACGGTACAACCAACCCATCCACTGTTATCTTATGTTCCCCGTCCATCGCCACTGCGCTTGGGTATCTACTGAAGTAGCATAGACATTGGAGCTTTTATATAAGGATAACGGAGTGTTATTTTTTCCTAAGAATTGCAGCTGTGGAGGGTTGGAAATCAACTGACAGGTGATTGACGATTTTCTCCTTATCTAGGGGGATAGGCAGCAGAGCTTGAGTGAAAGGTGCGAACTGTAAGACAAACGGTAAGTACAAGTTGCAGAACAAAGGAAAGATCATCTGTTCGTCTTCATCATTACTAGGGTGCAAGCAGAGCTGAAGCAGAGCTTTCGCACAGTTTTCCATCGATTCACATTGTATCATGGCGCTCAATTGCCTCCTGTACATATCCTTCTCCATGCCTTTCACAAATGAGTTCGCATACGAGTCCGCTTCGTCTTCGTTGGTTGCGGGGTCCAGTAGTACGCCCGTACCCGCCTGGAAGCGATCTGGTGCATGTCTCGGTCTGGTGCTGTGTCTGAATGGGTGCTGTGATGAACCTGTTGAAGCATCCCACTCGTACTCGTCCTCGTCCTTTACACCTGCATATGGCATATACGACTGGGGAGCTAATAGTGAACCTGGGGAGTAATGATCTGCAGTAGCTAAGTCTTCTTCCCTATAGCCCAAGTTCTCCAATTGCGCGGCGTAGGGGACAACGCGTTCCTCCTCTTCATCGTGTCCATAAACGGGATGCCTGTATCGTTGAATGTTGATCGCTTCGGGGGCCTTTGTGAAATACGTTAATCCCGTCTCCACAGACATGGGGTACGTTTGAACAGCTCTCCTAACAGCAGGATCTGTAATGTTCAGATTTGCCATAGCTTCTTGTCTCTTATCCAAAGGTAGATTTGTCAGAGCTTCGGCGATAATGACCGGATTCTCAGCTTTCAACTCCTGTCGCAGTTTTCGCACACCCAGAGTTTCACTGAGAGGGGCAGCCCTAGTTCTTGCTGTCAGAGCAGACATGGCGTCCGCGAGCTCCGTGTCCTCTGCAACAGATCTTACGTTCGTCACAGAATTTGCCATGTCGCGAATATGCCTAGCAGGAACACCGGCAGCAGCCGCCAGTGCATTTTGAACGCCATTGTCTTTCAAAAGGGCTAGGATATATCTTGCATTCTCGGAGGTGTTGTCAACTTTGAACACCTTTCTAACCGCGTCTCCATGCACCATCATGCTACTACTATCCTCCCCAGCAGGCTTCACTTCCTCAATTGAGACAGGTTCGTCGTTGTCAAGCATTTTTTTTTCATCATCAGGGGTACTTGGAATAGGAGGAGAAGGGGAGTCGCCACTGTCAATATCTTGCATAACACTAGTAGGGGCCTGTTCTTCATCGAGGATAACAGAGGGTGCTCGAGGAATATCATCTTGCAATCTCTGCATAGCTGCCTGCATACGGTTGAAATTATGCTTCTGGTTTCTAAGCAGTTTAGCAGTACTTAGAGCTGCCATTGTCAAATATGGGTTGGATTCTACCGATTACTGGTACTTGCTATCTGAATGCAATGAGTAAGATTGTACCTCTATATATATATATATATATACACACAACAGGTCAGTGTTCAAAAGAAGGAAAATTGCTAATACATGTGTCGGAAGGCGAATGTCTCGGATGGCATGATCTCCTGGGTAGCTTTGGCGGACGTGATAAGCCGGTATCGTGACTGTGGTACGACGCACACCACCTCCGGCCTATTGTTTCTGATTGCTATGTCGGGGAAAGAAGTACCTCTAGATGTATTGTTCCGAACAGCAACTATTCCCAGTGACATCTTTTCTGCTCCTTCGGGCATTGTTTGATCGCTGAGTTCAGACTTCGGTACGCTGTCAGCGCCGTCTGCTTCCAGTAGGTATGCTGGTCTGAGGTGCTGCCACGTGTTCCCTAACAGAGTGCCTTCACAGGGGGTGGGGTCAGCGTAGAAATCCATGCCAGTCCTGCTAAGGATAGTACGCTGTGACCCTCCGGCACTCTTACCGTAAGCACTCGCCATATCAAGGCCTGTGAAATCAGAGGAAATGCTGGCTTTCTTCGTCTGTAGTTCGCTCTGCGCGGCGAGCATTTTAACGAGCGACGCGAAATTGGTCTTGTCGGAAAAATGATTCTCTATTGGTGCGTAGCGCACGAATGGATACGCGGCATTAGGGGCAACCATAGTGTCCACGATCTGAGGTAGTTGTGTAAATGGTCGCTGTACAACCGGGTCCAATGTCAGCAACTTCCGACTAACCTCTGCCAATACGATAGATTGTTGATTGTTTTGAGCCGTAGGGGGGGCTGGATTCATACCGAGGGACATACAAAGCCTCAACAGATCCTTTGACATTGCGTCGAGTTTGAAACTGCTGAACGTCAATGGCAATACGTTTGTGGAAGTGGACTGATCGGCTCTCTGCATACGTCCGACAGCATGTTGATCCGATGGTCGGATGGTTAAAGTGGCATATCCAAGTGGGGGCACTTCCACCATTCCATCCCCCATGCACACGCCACCGTTTGCGTCCGAGATCAAAGCACTTCTGGATGTTCTGCACACGTCTTGCTTTACTTGTACATACGACTGAAGGACCTCTCCCTTCTCATTCACCATATCGGCTGTGGGCTTGAAAAGTGAATCTCCAGCATGGCCAGTTGTGATGGGAAATTGCGCAGTGAACAGTCCAGTTCGTTGTGCAATTCTTTCATCTCTGTCCAACATTGTAATCACCGTGTTACCACCGATCGAGGCATTCGTTCCCTGCCTAGCCTTTTCAAATACTTGCTGCACTCTTATATTCTGCACCACTCCATTCCGCCATGCTAATAATCCGCCTCTGCTTGAACCCGCCGGCATCAGCATACTGGGTGCAACGACGCAAACAATACGGTTCAGTTTCTTGTCAGCTGCATTGATCGGAAGAGCATAGCGGACACCATTGGCAAGCTGGCCAGCCTGACCTGCCCCGACAACGTATAGACTGCCTTGTGGAAGTTCTCTGTTGTAAGCATCTCCATACGTCGAGAATAGTTGAGGTAGGTTGTTAATTCCAAGGGTGTACAGAGCCTTTTGCTGTGACGTGAGTCCAGGGTCTATAGAGTCGACCAGGGCTGTCCCGTAAGGTTGCGATGGGATTGTTGGAGTTACAAACCCATCCAGTTCGGTGTACCGTTTATGTGCTGTCATCCCTCCGTACAAATGACTGCTGTGCGCACCACCAGTGAGTTCGTGCGGTTTCGCCAAGGCCATGGGCGAATACATGTCACCGAGGGTATCGGCTGGCCATACGTGCGAGCCGTCAGTTTTGTTCGTTGCGTAGCTGAAGGTGAGTACGTCACTTGGGTTTTTGAAAGACATGAACATATCACCAGCTCTGGTGTTGTCCCTCGAGGAGTGATATGGCACCGGCACTATCAAGTCCCTTCCACTAACTCCTCCGTCGGCTAGGTTTCTGGTGTATGAATCGATGGTGCCATAATTCCACGTACAAACCATTGTATGCAGCATTGCTGCGCCTACGGTGGCAGCATTGTCGAACATCTCATCGCCGACAGTGGCTAGTACATGCACGAGTCGATGCCTCTCTGAAATTAACAGCTGCATAAACCTCATAAGGTCCTTCTTCTTTCCGTTGAAGAAAGGACGCAGCGAATCCGCAGGCCAGCACCCTGCCGCATGCGTTTGAGATTGGAACAGAACGAATTGATCACTCGGACGACCGTCCGCGGTGTACAGGAAGTTCTTCATTTGCCTACCCTTCGTCACGACGTCTCTTACATTGGCAGCCAGTACTCTCAATTGCCCTTCCAAATGGGCATTCTTTGAGGCCGACTCTCCAGAACACAAATCTCTCTCGTGAGCTTCGTCAATTAGATTTGCACATGCCTGCTGTGCACTTCTCCCTTCCGGTTGAGTTACATCGTGTGCACCGCCATTGTTCAGCTCCACGGTTGCTTCTGAGCAAACCGCTGCGGTCATAGTGGGAAACAACATCGGTGTTTGGCATACGCTGTCTCTGCCAGCCAAGCTGTTCGAGTAGATGACGTTGTTGTCGTCCGAGTATGCCTTGGCCGCCGTCAAGAATCCCTTCACCAGCAAGTGTCCGCTCGCCTCAAGGTCGACACCAGCGCCTCCTGTAGCGCAGGCGTCCATGATATTCTTCCAAATAGTTCCATTCCTAGTCCAGTTGTTCATGAGGCCTCTGAGGAGTGTGCATGGGTCGTTGAATAGATTAATACTCGCATCGGCCGACGAAAACTGAAATACCATCATGTAATTATCGGCAGTGCCCTGTATCGCGTCGTCATGATCCCTGGAATAGGCGGTGTCAAGGAGTGGATCTCCTGCCTCTGCTGCTCTTAGGGTACCGTCGTAACCAGCCAGATTGTCACCCGTCATCACTCGCATAACATAACACCGAACATACTCCACAAAACATGTACCCAGTCCCGTTACATCCCCCCACAAGGATAGGACAGTGCTCAAGGTTTTCTCCATGTTACACACCGCCATCTGGCCGAAAGGAAAGATGAGGATCTGTGTGGTGTGATGATGGTCTACAAGGGTGGTGAGGGTTGATTGGCTTTGTTGTCGAGCCGCCACCATAGGGTTTTCTTGAGGCGTGGCTATAGGACCTCTATCTTGGAGGCATGTTATGTTTTCGTGGACAGACATGGCCAGGAGGACATTCTTATAGAAATTCGGCCTGGCGGTCTTGAAGCAGGCTACCATTCCAACCCGGTTCAGAAATGCATCTCCATTCCACTTTGGTACATTCGCGGCATCCACAATGGCTGTTCCGTCAGTGTTTGGCTTTGTAGTATCTGTAACCCATGGGTTGGCCTGGAAGATTAGTGAGTTGTCTGCTATAGCTTGATCGGTGGTGATGGTTACATCCGTTTGAAGACGTTTGTTCAGAAAGGCAGGATAAGTCCAGACCATAGCCCTAGGGTCCGCCGTGTTGTATGTGACTCCTGCTCCTGCAGTATCTTCCATTACTCGTCTCTTCAAAGACCTGAAGCCTGCTCCGGTTACACATCCAAAAAGCTCCCATCCATTTGGACCACCATTTCTTATGTGCTGAGCGTTATACGTACATTGCGCTATGATATCGGCCATAGCCTTCGAAGACGTCTGAACTGCCACTTGCCGCTCGTATGTATGTGCAATCCAAACACCGTTGACTTTTACCTGACCATGTGAGCAATAGACGTTTTGAGGGTAGTCGCTAACCATATTATTGGGCCCAAACTGCATTACGATCTTATCCTGTACTGCTTGGTTACTTGGGAACACAGATCCAGAGAACAGATTTGCCGAGGTGACGTTGCAATGAGCGTATCTGGCCTCGAGCTGTGCTCTCCGTCTGTCAACGAATTCCGACGGTATCAGCGAAGCTACTTCACCCGCCATCTTGATCGCTTGTTCTGTATTCGCAGTTCTCACGGCGTTCATGAGAGCAAGGTTGGTACCAATAGACGTTCCCCCGACCTCGACACCCAGCACTTCGCTGTTTACGATTGACCTACGCAGTTTCTTTCTCTCATGATATGAGGGGGGTGAATCTTCACCGTCACTGCTGTCGCTGTCCTCATCCGACGGAACACGTGTCCTTTTCCTCATGGCGTCAACGTGTGCCCTGTTGGCTGCATCCCAATCCGTCGAACCTTTCCTCACAAGTTGACTCAGCTCTGTCTTTAGGCCATTGAAGTTCAGGCCAGTCTTCCCGGTCATGAGGCGCTTCAACTCAGACCATTCAAGCCCTTGAACCAGCTTTTCCGCTATGACGGGATGTTGCGCTAACCTTTCTTTCATCAAGGGACTGATGGGAAGAGCTTTTCCAGTGGGAACTTCGGCGCCTGTCCCCCCGTGTCTCTGCCACACAACTTGGAGATTATCGCCGCCGTCTCCAATGTAAACCTTGGCTTTGTTCTTAGTCAACCCCAAACCATCACCTGCGGCAATGTACAACACACGCACGCACACGTACACACACACACGGAGTTCAGTACAAATGTCCAATGCAAACGAAGTCCTTCGACTGTGGTACTATACCTGAAAAAAAGTTGTTTGCTGTTTGTACAAAAGTCGAATTGGCGAGACGATTGAAGTTCCGCTGTGTTTTTTGTCTGTCTGCAGCAATCTTAAAATTCATAGCCATCACATCGTCTGCACCCTCGGCCAATGTATTGGCCACTTGAGTAACACCATCTATGATTTTCCCTTTGTTATTCCCAGGAAATTGAAACCCTGCGCCTGAAATACAACAAACGAGACATAGAACACACCTGAGTATAAGACTTTCATGCCATGTTTCGTCTCAGGTTTCGAGGCCTGTTGTGGTTGAGTGGCTAGAAATTTCACGAATTGTCTATGGGACAGAGAGAGACCCTGGTTAAAGGTTTGAGAAACATTACCATTGATCTGGTCATGGCCAATAGCAGTTGATCCACGTGTTGCCTTAACGTTACGATTCAAAACCTGCTTTTGCGTTTGGGTGCTCGGCCCTTCACTAGATGTATTACCCATGATGATGATAGGAAACACGATATGCTTCAACTAAGCGAAAGAAATTACAATGAGGTTCGATAACTCGCGGAACCTTCCTATATAGAGGTATGAAGTGTTTGTTTTAAGGCAAAATATACACACACAGTTTGCAAGCACAATCTACACCTTCGTTCAATGCACAGCGACAGCAAAGTCGTGACAGCAAAGTCGTGACAGCAAAGTCGTGACAGCAAAGTCGTGACAGCAAAGTCATGACAGCAAAGTCTTAGGCGAGTAAGTCGTCATAGTCGTGGTATCCATCCTCGATTTCGTCAAAGGTGAGAAAATCCCTATCCGCCGCTGTTTCTTCCTCTTGGTCATCGTCTTCCGAATCTATGCCGTTTTCTTCGTCAGCAGCCTCGTGACTGCTAAGGGATACTCCAGTATCCTTTTTCTTCTTCTTTTGCCTTTGACCTGGTATGACGAAGTCGTTGTCACCTTGTTCCAAGCCCAACCCATCCACTTGGTCTTCAGTTATGAAGGATGGTATGTTGCCTGTAATAGCGTTTGCACCTCCATTACTGCCTGCGAAAGGAACAAATTGTTGCTCTGGTGGTGCTTGTCCTCCGCTTAGAGTTGCATTTTGTGCGATGCTCTTCGTCAGGTCGGACCTTCTTTTGCCATGCAATGCTCGAACACCACTCACATAGCCAACCAGTGCTGAGGCCATTTTGAAATCAGATGGTTTCACTGGTCTGAGGTTGTTTTTTGCTCTGTAACTCAAGGCTACACTATGTGCTCCATTGCGTGAGAAACGCTGTTGACTCAGGGACTTTCTGATAGACCTCTGTTGGTGCTGCTGCTTTTTAAGTTGCTGTGCATTGGCTGCGCACGCTCCGACCGTCTTATTATCCCCCAAGGCTAGGGCAATGCTTGCAAGTTCCTGTGTTGTATCCTGTTCATGCTCTATCGCAACAGACACGTTGGTGCTATCAGAAACGGACACCTCCGGCTTTGCTCGGCTTGCAATAGCCCTTTTCAAGAATGCCATCAGAATTGCAGCGGCTCTTCAACCACTGGCTCGGGTGGTTGTACAGAATCGTATAAGCCTGCCACTTCCTGTCCCGCAACGCGTGCCACCGCTTCCTCTGCTGCTTTTGCTGCTGCACACCTGTGCACTTCCCGTAACACGAACGGAACACCTCCTCCTTTACAGGGCTTCTGTTGTGATTGCAGGCAGGGTGTACCACAGGGAATAACCTTAGCTTCTTCCCGTCGCAGATATGCCAAGTATCTCCCAGCCATGAACAGCGTGTACACCCGAAGAAAGCTGCTTAGGTCGTGAAATCGTCGTTGTCGTCTTCCTCCTCTTCCTCGTCTTCCTCTGCAGGGTCACGCACACTGATACTGTCCAAAGCTGCTTCCAGCTCTTCTCTGATGTCAAGAGCTTCCAAAGCTCTATTGTTCGAAGGTATGTAAACGGCTTGTCTGTTGGCAGGAACTTTCGCTGGGGACACGATACGTAAGAAGTTCAGTACAGCTGAATTCGAAGGACCGGAAAGACCAGCAACTCGATGAGCGGCTACGAGAGGAGGTCTAAGATGCAGAACCTTGGTTTGAGAGTAGTCCGTCACGGATAGCTGTGCTATCGAAGCAGCAAGGCCAGCTGCTATGGTGGACAGTGTATCAGGGAAGGTGCTGTCTTCTACCAGGGGTGATGCGTTCAGGTCCGCCTCGAAGTTGTCGTTATACGTTTCCTGCACGGCGGCAACCAGTAGAGTTTTTGTGATGAGTTTTCCGTCTGCAGTCTTGAAAAAATCTCCAATGACCTCAACTGCGTGTGTTTGGTCAGCACCACGAAGAACTTGATCCATTGTAAGTGCGCAACATATTGGACGTGCCCGTTGTGTTGCCCTTTCCTATATAGTGTCATGAGATCATGCAATAGTTCCTGAAAACTACCATTTGTCGAACGTGTACAAAAGGATAGGTTTTTTTACAGTGTGGTTTTAGTCTGAGACACCTCCGTGAAATAATGGCCCCCTCTCATGCTACTAGAAAGAAAGGTGCTCCAACAAGAGAAGTTTCGCGCAGTCGTCGCCCCAGCATTAACTGGCCTCTAACCACACGGTCAAGATCAAAGGGTTCTCCATCGCTACAGACTACTACAGTTGCACCGCCTCAACCCCTGGACAACATAACTGAAGAACCGGAGGCAGTGGAAGTTCTGGACGACATAGAACCTGCTACAGTGACAGTACCGGCACAGGACGACAGCGATAGTAGCTCGGAAGAGGAGGAGGACGACGACGATGCGGACGATCTAGACGTCTTGCTAGAGAAGGTGCAAACGGCAAAAGTACCCGTGGGGGTGAAAGGAGTTCTGAAGCATTTGTATGACTTGAAGAAGGAGAGGACTCCAAAGCACATGTTTGCTGCGCTTACCATGATTCTCGGCAAGCAGCCCCAAGACGTGCAGAGTGTTATGGATGTGAGAGGATTGAAGCTTGCTCTAGATATCATTCTACACAACCTGCCTAGAACGAACGAGTTCAAAGCGTGGAAGCAGTTTCTGAAGCTGGCATACAAAGAAACAGTTGCCTTCGCAACAGCCATGGATGTCATGCAGCTAGTGTGCCTTCCACCAGCACTCCTGGAGCATGTAAAAGTAGCGAACGCCTTTAATAACTTACTGAACAATGTGCTACAACCCCTCATTCGCAACCTTGTGGAAAAGACATTCACACCCATCCTTACGCAAGAAGCAGAGACCCTTAGCCTACCAGTAGCAATTAAACCCCCCAAGATGTCCAATAAATGTGTGGAACAAGCTGCTGTGGCGTGCGTGGGTATGCTGTACAACATTGTACTGGAATGTTTGTCATCTCTTTTCACTCTTAATAATGATGAGGTTTCCTTCGATGATATGGAATCCTATATGGAGAATGCCATGCATCTAGCTATAACCAACATGCAAGACCGCGCCCTCTTACTCAATGAGAACAACTTATATCATGATCATTTGAATTGATATTTAACAACCGTATACAGTCCTGCCAATTTCGGAGGTACATATATGTGCCACTCGTTTGGTCTGCTTGCGAAATGACTTGATTGTCCAAGTCCAAGGCCTTCGAATGGGACATTGTTGCCAGGTGTGATAGACATGATGTCCACCACTATATCATCATATGGACAGTGTTCCTGATGAGCACGACGGACTAGTTTATCGTTTACCCACGCATTCGTAAAGCGAACAGGGTTGTTCAGTGCAATTCTCATTGCAGTGGCATCAGCGATAGCGAAGAAGGCAGCATACTGTCCACAGCAGGTCCCCGTAACCTCTTCCAACCGATGCGGGCAATACATCACAGAGACATCTGCATGCACTTTCAGGATAGAAGTGATGTCCAGATGATAGAAAGGCATTGTACCCACGGCCTCTCCCTCCGCCAACCGCTGAGCGTGACTAACACCATACCCCAAGGAGTCTCTGTACATCAGTACGTTCCCAGGACCGTAGTAGCTCACACATACCCAATGCGTTCCTGCTAGGACAGGTGCAGGGTAATCACCGTTGATCGGTGAAGTGTTGAACACGAACACAGCCGACCGGCGTTCGGTTATAGAATCATCAAGTAGCGAAAAGTATGAATCGGCGCCATGTACGCCTTGAAAAGGGGAACGAAAGCCTAGTCGGCCTTCAACTAATGTTTGGATAGCAGTATTGGAGAGTCCCATTATTCCGGCAGCAAGATAACACTGAGCTTGTGTGCGCAGGTTTTATGCAATGTGTCGATCGAGTACATGTTGGTAAAGTTTCCTACAATAACTACAACCATAAGCATGTACTGCAAAGATTTATCTGACAAAGGATTGTGTGCCATTTCAACAGCGGAGAAGAAACCATTGCATGCCACCAGGAGATTGCACGCTAGAGATAGGAACATATCCTGCCGTGTTAGGTATGTAACTTTGGACGCTATACGGGGGCATGATAATAGTATTAAGTCGCACTGTACAGATAGCTTAACTGTGCTGAGGTTTGAATTCAACCAGATAATCCTGGAAGATGATGACACAGTAGTTAAAAAAGACAAACAACAGCTACCTATCTTCCAACCCAACTGTGCAGGGAACGCGACAGAGAATACAAGCGCAAGCAAATGTAGGAATACAGTGAACAACGAGGACTTCAGCATTGTCCTACCAAAAGCAGCAATATCTGTGATCTTTAGCGGTGCACCATCCACTTGGTCTCCTCCAGTACAACAGGACCTGTCTTGGCAGGCAAGGAAATCCATCCTAGCTGTTTGCCACCGTCCACGCAAGGATCAGCACTACTCCTAGACGTATGCAGTTATCGAGTGTAGATGAGGACTTTTCCTTCTTACTGTGCGCCTTCGCCGCCGCGATTTTCCTGGCGTAGTACGATTCGTCCTCTTCACTTGTTCTGGGTCTTCTCCGCATCACGATCTCCCCGCCCTCTCTGAACTGCATCATAGTTCCTTCTTTTGTAGTGAAGAGGCTCACAGGCTCCCGTGCGCAGATACAGGAACATTTGACTTCCATATAACACCTCACGTCATGGCCCTGACGATGGTTGAAGTGATGCACAACGAAGTCCATGATATGACGCAAATCAGCTTTTGTTAAGTTCGTATCGGGTCTTGAAAATACATGTCCTACTACTGCGACTGTCAGAAAGGCTGCGTGAACACCATGAGTTTTGTAGATAGCTTCCAGGATCGCCTTCAAGCCGCGCATCGACCTTGGCACATCTAACAAGACGTCGTTAGGAATGGTCAAGACACGCTCCATGACCCGGTCCAGGGTCCCACGATGATGCTCCTCATCATGAAAACTAATTACATATGACTGCAGGTCCAAGTGATTGGGAGTGCAGTTGATAGAGAGAGCAACTGGTGCAAGGACACGTACGCAGTGTCGCATCAATGGGCGCAAATACGCAAAATCCATCTCTAACGTAACGCGCAATTCAAAGTTATGACAATGTAAGGTTTCTGAGGTATGCAAGTGCGCACAGTACTGCCATCTATATATACTGATGTGCACCTGGTGAATATAAGGAAGAAAACATCACATATGATATCTGAATTTATTGAAAAAAAGTTCACGACTTACTTCCTGGATTATGTCAAAAAGACGTTCTACACATTGTTCTGCTGTCTCCGGCGTACTAGCCGCGACATATTTACCAAGCATGCCTAGTTTCTGTGTATGGATATCAGCTGTGGATCTGTACCACCTATCAGAGAAATATGATTTGTTTGGATAGTATCTGATAAATGACTCCTGGTTCACGCTGCTGTACTTAATAACACCCATTTGGTGTAGTGTTACTCCTTTCGGGGCATGACTTTCAATCGCCGTGCGAAGTGTCTCCGTTCTAGTGGAGAGCGAGTGAGCTTCTCGTGCATCTGTGAAGACAACAGTGTCGTGCTGCCGTATGGTTTGCGTCCAGGGGAAGGTGTGGTGAAGGGTGAAGGCTTTGAAGCCTCTCTTCGTGAAGTGCTGGTCCATCAGGTCGTTCAATTGCAATATATCAGTTTTAAGCATCCTTGTGTCATCCACCACCAACATGCCTGGGTTGGTGTTATGCGCACCACAGCCGTTGGTTACTCTCAATTTCCTACAGACCTGTTCAAGCGACTCCTTAGCTGTTGGCATGTTCGGCTTAATGGTAAATCCAATTGTATTCACACTGCAATACTGCCGCAGTTGACTCCATGCATTCAAGTCTCCTTGTACCACTCCAGCCATTCTCTGATCCACGAGTGTCACCCAAGGGTGCTGTCTACTGCAATGACTATGATAGCCATCCCTCATCCTGCTCATAGCCAGATGTACTATATGAGAAGTTTTACCCGATCGGGCAGCACCGATTACAAAACACATACCGGTCGTAGAAAGGCGGTAATCCAACTCCCTGGTTTGAAACCATAGGCAGGTGGCAGACATGACTGCTAAAAAACCCAGACATGCCTCTGTTCTCTCCTCCTTCGTTAGATCAATGAGATGATCGCGGAGTATGGGTTTTAACATCTGTATTATATGACAACTTGGAAATTTCTCCAGTCCCGCAACAGACCGCTGCAGTATAATCTCCGTCAGTTCAATAAGGAGAATCTTCAACCTTTCTTCCTCGTCCAATGGTGATTCAACTTGTACCCAAGAGATATGCCGCACTCCTTTTCTCGCTGCCATGACCAGTGCAAAGGTGTGGCAATGCTAAGTGCACACAACCATCTCCTAGTTCGATAAGTGCGGTTTTTGACACGAACACGTCCATAAATGACTTCCAAAAGCAATTGTAATTCTTCCTAAATTTAATCTACTTGTTGTGATATATACGTCCATCGCGCCTTTGATGTAACAGGACACTCGCATTATGGAAGGCATACTTGAAAAGCGGGAAGAAGGGCAAGTTGGAAAAAAAAGATTCCGTGCTGTAATAGAGAGATTGGAAGAAAAGCTTGGCGTGCAAGAGCAGGATCCGTTAGCAATCACACCGGAGAACATGGGTCGGACAAAGAAAAGAGGTAATGCGATGTCAGGCAATGGGTTTCTGAAAAATATTCTAACACCTCTACTTAAGATTGGAAAGAAAACCGCGACAGATATTGTGAAAAAAGGAGGCAAAGCGGCTCTAGATCATGTGAAGAAACATGGACTGCCCACCGATGTTGCAAAGGCTCAGAAGACTATAGCAGCCGCGGCAAAAGGCGTGCAAACCCCAAAAGGCAGCAGAAAATCTACAAAGGCAAGCGCGAAAAAAGGCAAAGGGGCACAGGGAAAGAAGAAGAAGAAGAAGGACATGGCCACTGCAAGCAAAAACCTGCTACTGGACCTTGTGAGAAAGATGTAAGTGCTCATCTTAACATTACATTTGGAATGCCCTTAGAGTTCACCTTCTTCGTGCACACCCTGCTGATGGCGTCCTTCTCCACCCTCTGCACTTGGAAGTAAGACGTATTGGGCTTCACGGCCAGAGCTCCTGTCATCCGCGGCTTGGAAGTCTCGATACAGGCGTTCAAATCGAACGATGCTGCAGGTCCATCTGCAGTCGTTGAAAGGAGAACAGCGGTTTCGTCAGCAGCATTCCTGTCCGTATTGTACCCGACAGGGGTGCTAATGGCGACGAACGCATCACTGACCGTTTTGTCGTCAGCGAAGTCAAACACCCATGCTGGCAATAAGAAGTCATGGTACAGCTTCATCAAGTCAGCATTCCACATCTCGTCGCCCTGTGACGTGGCCAACATGAGCAGTTCCCAGATGGCAACAAGGATCCTGAATACATTGAGCATCCTGGTGTAACTGGGTGTCGGAGCAGAGCATGCCTTTCCGATGTCGGTCAGGTATCGATCCACCCTGCGTTTAATGGTTACGTTTTCCACGGGCACCTCGCTCAGAACGTTCACAAACTCCTGTGCCCGTTCTACAGTTACTGCAACGCGCGCGTCTGTTATGTCCACGTCGTCAGGGACACCCACTTTACTGGCAAGGCTACCTGTTAGATCCTCATAAACATCAGTTAAATTCACTATCACCTTGTCCAGCTGTGTGTCCCGTCTGAACTGATCCTCCCCTAGGTTAACGAACGGATGTAACACCCAATACATCATCCTGTGCACCACAGTATGAGTGGTGACCTTGAAATCGCCTACTTTCATTGACTGTACCCTCCTTCTCCCTTCCGAATGGAAGGACGGCTGTGTCAGAGCCTCGAAAGCTTTCTTTGTCTTGAACATTTCGTATCTGTGCATTGTTGCTGTTTCTGCCTGTAGGTAAAACGAACGGACTGCTTTGAACCAATCCAGCTAGCAAGTGTTCTCCTTCTGCACGGTGTACCTCTGTAAATAGCCACGTTGTTCACCGTCTGGTTCCCAGAACCCGTCACCCAAACCAACCAATCACAGATCTCCCCTAATATAGCAATCACTCTCTAAACCTCTATTCAACCACAAGTCAATTTATACTATCAAGACTATATCTTCCATATATATGTATATATATATATATCTAAACAACGGCTGTTCGTGTTGGCGTCTCGGTAATGGGTGGTGCTGCACGTGCATGTAAAAACAGCGGGAATGTGCCGCACGTGAATGCAATGGGAACAAGCGAGAAAAGGGTGAAAAGGCGGGAATGAAAGGGCGGGAAACCATGACAAGCGTGAACAAGACTCCCATCCCCCCCCCCCTTGCAAATCATGCATGTTTGCACCCACCAGAAGGAGACAGATATCAAACCACAAGAAGGAGCTTCGTGCAAAACATAGGAGTTCGTGCAAAACATATGGGTTTGCACGCAAAAGTAGTACCTTCGTGCAAACAAATAGGGGTTCGTGCACAAAATAGGGGTTACACACACAGAGTTCGTGCTAAGCATGGATAAGTGTTGAGTGATCACAAAAGAAGGAGCTTCGTGCAAAACAGGCATGGGAATTACAAACACAACAAAGAGGTTCGTGCAAAACATGATCGTACCGGTAGTGCCAAAAGGGGGCTGAATACAACAGGATACAAAAGAAAATAGCTGCAAGACGTTCAGTATAACAAATATTGAAAGAACCAAGAGTAATACACAACACAAACATTAGCATCCAAAGAAACCGTAACTGTAGAAATACTTGGGAGCATGAGGCAATAGCTCCTTCATTCACTGCATGAGTCAGCATCATCGATGAAATCATTATCCTCCTGAGAGGGCTGGTCCGGTGATGTGCACTCTGATACAGTATCCGCCTCTTCCTCATCGCCGCTTGACGTCACGATGAAATCATCCAAGTCGTCGTCGTCGCTCTCCTCGTCTTCAGAAACACACTGCGCTTCGTGCAATATGTATGGACAGCCTGTTGTCTTCCTCCTCTTCGCCTGCCCGACGGTCGCCGACTCGGGTGCCCTGCTCGTTAATGTCCCGGTGGCGGCTACAGTCGTGGTACTGCACGCAGGTGGCAACACTGGTGCTTCATCACCGTCCACGTATGATGTAGTAGGAGAAGGAGAGCACGCGATATCACCATGGGCTAGATCGTCGGCGTGCATCAGGCCTGTCATTTCGTCGTCCTCGACTGTGGAACCGTGGAGAGCAGCAGCAGACGGGCGCCGTCTTGTCGAACCAGCCTTTGGACAGCAATCCTGACAAGCACTGCTGGCCATGCTGACGTGGTGACTGCACAGCGGTAGCCTGTACTTCTCAGCAAATGGTTCCGCCTCTGGCTGCTCTTGTACAACGATGTCCCTGTACAGCTCCAATTGCGTTGCAGGCCACAAGAACAAAGATGCGTCGGTTGTCTTGTTCAAGGCGTGGAAATAGGTCTTGAAGGCGTTCAGGCTACTCAGCATCAGGCAGCACTTGCTACATCTGCTTATGCCAACATATACGTGGCGAAGGAACCTGGCACTGAAGCTCTGGCCAGTCTTGTTGGAATCTAGCACGAAGATAACATAGGGAAAGGTTAGCGACTGGGATGAATAGCAGGTGGATGTTAGAGACTCGCTGACAGTGATCGAAATCCTTCGCAGCCAGCGCAGGAAGTCCTCTTTTCCAATGCAGAACTCCAACTCGTTAGACAGGATCTCCACAGCTTGCTTGCTGATGTATTCCATCTTGAAATGATCCCGTCTGCCGTCCACCACTTTCATACCAAACAAATGGGCTGTATTGGCAGTGGTTTTCTGGATCTCAGCCTTCAGCTGTGGCGGCAGGACAACCTTGTGCTTCTTAACGTAATGTTTATCCACGTAAGACCATATGCTGCGGACCTTGAAGTTGGGAGCTATCTTGTAGACCACACACCGTCCAATGCCTTCCGGAGGGCAGGCCGTAACACCGGTCCGCATACCAACTGGATAGGCGTAACGCACAGCCATCGGCATTCCACTGTTGTCGACCAGGCCGCTGCTGTCTGCAGGACGGAACTCAGGCGTCTGTATCCAATCCTTCACTGTTGCCGTCACAGCCGATGTTGTTGCCTTCTTTATAGACACGATAAAGACTTCGGGATGGTTAACAGCGATGTCACCGCGCCTGAACATCACTCCCATCTCTTGTCCTACACACAGATAGACGAAAAGATAGACATACCACAAGTAGTACACAGTCAACCCCATGAATATAACACCACAAGCACACAAGCACCACTGACCTGGATTAACCAACGCTGCCAGCAACTTGTCAGGGGAGTGATGAACCATGTTCAGGGAACCAAAGATCTCCTGGCGAACTTTTTGTAGCAAACTCTCTGATATACACACAAACCAACAGGAACAACACTCAAGCGTAAGTACGTAACAGGACAAGAAAGCAGAACTACACTCAACATCTTACGCATAACACATTTGCTTGCATCCAGCCTCTGGCTCCTGATACCGAGGTCGAGCTGGACAAACTCTTGCTCCCACCTTTCCATGTACTTCTGCACAACTGGATCGCATCCGCATGGCAGCACCCTGTTGGCTTTAATACTGTCCGGGCTTGCACTGTCCCAAGGAAGACACTGCGCGCTGTCTCCCACGAGCAACAACACACAGCCGAACAGCTTCTGGTATAGGTACAGACACAGTTTGTACGTATCGTGCACCTGTGACCACTCGTCCACTACGATGAACGGCACTAAACCACCCAGGTTGCCTATAAGGCCAAGGAGCAAAGTGTGGACATTCTCCCACTGACTCTCCTCCAAGAAATAGGAGTTCGCAGGCCTCACTCCGTCACCCTTCACATCCAATAACTGACCGCATGCTGAAGCAAGAGTCCTCACTCGAACATTCAACCCGTCGATGCCTGTTAGCAAATTCTGACAAGATGAATGGGTGGGAGTCAAACAATAACAGGCTTCGGCACTATCAGGCAATAGCTTGCTTAGGAGTTGAAATACCCAATAGGATTTTCCACTGCCACCAGCTCCGTCAAGTTGGAAGGTTCTACTACCACCTTTCAAAGCAGACGCAAATTTCACGAATGCGTTGATTTGTTCCCTTGATAATGGTGTTGCACCCTTCAACTCATCAATCAAAGACCGTTTTATGGCGTCTGCAAAGTGCACGAAAAGGGATGGAGGGTACCGACTGCAGTCACTGAGTTCTAGATGGAGATTTCTCTGGCTACTTATGAAAAATGAAACTACTTTATCTCCCTCCTTTTTCCACTCGGCAATATCCAATGGTGAATATGATAACCCACTCTCTCTGCGACATATACTAGAGCCCAAAAGACAGAATGCACCTCGGTGTGACATTTTGCTACTAGACTCAGTTCCCTCACGACGACAAGGTACTTGCACTTTCCAACCAACTTTAGAATCCCCCATATTTGGCCACGTTTGTGATTGGTGGAGGTGTTTGACAGCTGGAGAGTTTCGTTCCTGGAACTGGGTAGACGGACACACGTCACTGAATACCCCGCGAGGGGGGTATGCTGTATTGACCATTTCTTAGTTACGTTTGGCGCGCAATTTCCATCCCCTGCACACCCACGTGTAGTTCTCTTATGCCGCATCTTCACAGCTGTGAGAACAATCACCATCTGATATATAAAGATGGGTTGTGGGTCACGTAAGCCCAGTCCTCTCTAGGATCTGTGGAAGCAACAATGGAGGAAGGTTGTAATGTAATAGCAGTGTCTCCGGAACATTTCTCTGCTAATCACCACCATGTATACAGCTATTGTTTCGAAAATGAGAAGTGGAATCAGTCCCTCCCTCTGGGAGCATTGCAAGTGTACGATGATGATGACTTTCCCGAATACGACAGTACTTTGGCACTGTTGCAGATGGTTGAGTTGGTCAAGACCCGAGCGGCACTTTTGAGGAAGGCACCAGCGCTCCTCTATGACGAACGTGAATTGTCTAGGGGTGACCTCCGAATGACAATGTCTAGAACAGCCGTCAAAGACCCAACACAGAACATGCTATTTGTGAACCATAGCACCGGTGTCGAGTCCAAAGTTCTGGCTATCAGTAAGAACCTTCGCGACGCAGATGTTGTCGTCGTCACATGTCCAGGGAGGGACGATACTACTCTCATGGTGGACGTCCAAAACTCACGGAGCCCTGTATCAGCAAGTAAGTGTGTGCTGCAAACTGTGTTTGGAGAGAATCGGAAGTCATAGACATTGGCTTTCCCTTTCTTTGTTTTGCTAGGACTGACATTCAAGGAATCGCCCAAGTTTGACAGAAGTGACTTCCCAGAGGAGGAGTATTACTACTCCGAACTATTCTCATCTGACGACACAAGATGGATTCTAGGAGTCGCAGGCTATGAAACAAACTGTGGACCCAGACCCAGTCATGTACTCCTGCGGAATGACGACGTGTATGCACCTCTATCCGTTGAGAACCACAGGCCGTTGAGAACGCACGTGTACGCCACCATACAAGAAGTGGTCAATGAAGACAACAACCAGATTGAACTGCGGCAGCTGGTGCCAGCCAGACAAGAGGAGACCACTAGACCCAGACTGTTCGTGGGTGCTGGAGGTGATGCTGTGAGAGTTGTAACCGAGAGGTTCGTGCCATTTCCCTTTCTTGTATGTTCGTTGACGTCATGTTAATGACTCTTTCTCGTGTTGTATGTTTCCTTCTTTCCCATATGCAGAGGATGGGGCAAGAGCCGTGAATGCCAACCTACTGATGCGAACCCTCCCGACAAGCAGCTGATGTTGATGTTCGACCACCCCACAAGGGGTTACCTCAGACGCATACAGGGTAGCCTCGCTACACCGCGCGCTCAGACCACTGTGTTCAGCATCGACCCTAGAACCCCTAGCGATGTGGTGCTAACCGGCCTAGCTATAGGTGGTGTCCACTTCGCCACGACCCTTGCAAGAATGGTGAATGCTTGTGGAGTACCGATGACTTCGGGAGCTGACGGATCCGGAGAGGATACAATTGTTCCCACTCCAGACTGTGTCTGCTTCCTTGATGATGCAGACATGAACGAACACTCCGCTACTGCTGCCACAGATGCACGCCATCAACTCGCCAGACAAACGCACGCCACTGCAACACCTGGAAGCATGCACGCGGAGGTTACTGACACGATGTGTTAGTGCTAAGTATTAAACCCAATACCCATATCGTGCTGTGTTATGTGTTGAATACTGACATGTTCACTGTCCAGTTGAATGGTGTGTGTGTTCTTGTGTTGTTTGTGGTGATCACAGGCGTGAAGGTGCACTTCGATTTCGATCTTGACGCGATCGACGTGATCACCATTAAGAAGAAGGTTTCCATGAACACCGAATTCAGATTCCTGCTCAGGGCGGCTGCCCAAGTCCTATTCCAACTAGCAGCGATGACACAGCCCGCGGAATTCTGGCTGCCGCTCACGAAGAGCATGGAAACTAAGGGGCGTGATCTAACGTTCAAAAACGAGAAGCAGAGATGGAGGCAATTCAAAGCACTGAAGAGTATGGCATCTGTTGGCTGTATGTATGTATGTGTTCGCGAGAGTGGTCTTATATCTCTATCCAATGCTTTCATGTGTGTTCCAGTGGCCATGTGGGCCCGGAGGGATACGACAGCTTTCCGTATGGACAACCTGGACTCATCCGTTGGAACCCTTGAAAGCACCGAATCATGTAAGTGTCATAAAATATTCATATTTTATATGTAAATACATACATCTGCCTCAATATGTGTATATAACTGTGTACGGAATGAGATCTTCGTTCGGACGAGTGTACATGCAAACGACATAACCAATTCCTTCTCTGCTTCGTGTTATTAATGCAGCTTCTCTTCAACTTGGGAGCGTCAAGAGAACCAGTACACCCACATCCATGGACTTCCCATGCCCGCCGCCACCGAAAAGGGAGTGTCCGTCGAGTCGAATGAGGGGGAAACCTGTCCCGTTCAACCTTGCCTCCAGTCCTGTTCCTGTCGACTCATCCGACACTGAAGAAGAAAAACAAGACGGACACAACGGCAGTGCAGAAAGTATTGCCCCAGCAGGCGATTATGCCGATCACACAGCAACAGCACCCTCGTCTCCTGCCCTGTTGGCTGCTACTGCATCGGATGGTGCTGATGACACAGCAACTGCACCACCTTCTCCTGTACAGTCACCCCTGCCAACTGCTACTACTTCTGATGATGCCTCCACACGGCCTGAAGACGTGCTGTAAGTAGACTCACCTAATTTACAACCTTTACTGCTGCTCTCCTTGTGGTTGTGCTCGCTGGTGTCTTTGATCTGTACACAGGAGAAGGAAAACATATCGAGAATGCCTAAATATATTGTATCTGTTTTTCTATGTTTTGTATCGCAGGACTCCAAGACTAGTTACGAAGGACGAAGAACGCTATCTCAAAGATGTTACTCCTGATGCTCGCGTTGTCGAACACGGATTCGTCACCCACAAGGCCAACGTCAGAACGTTCATCTACAAGGACAACAAAGCTAACGGCGATGACACCTCTGTCCGCAATAGCACTCTCCGCAGGGCCATCGGAGCTCTGGACCATGCGCCTAATGACGCCTTTATAGTCCAGCACATAGATGGAAATGGTGCGACGACGCATCACTACTCCTTTGCAAAGTTCACGCAAACGAACGGTACACGCCATGCTGCGCTAGCCAAAGGCTGTAGTTCATTTCTGAGTGCGTACAAATATCTGCATGCTAACTTACCTTGATATATACCTCTGTGCGCGAAGCTCTTTGTTGGTGTATCCACTTCTGCCCTTCTTACTCCTCCTGTCCAACTTCACCATACGTTCCGCATATCTGCTTGCGTTATATCGCTTACTACCATACATTGGCCAACGTTCTTCATGTGCATCCAACGGGCGGAGATGAACACTGCCTTTGTCATTTGTACATCTCAACGCCTGCGTGAAAGGCAGTATGTATGAAAAACTGCCGCTGTGCATGCAATTGCTATGCAATATACACATAACATGATGCTTGCATGTATAACAACGTGCTACCTCTGTGCCGTGCTGTGAACAGAATAACACCCACCAATGTGTGGATAGTCTGGGCGGTCCGACTGCAACAGACTCTGGCACTACGAGGCCATGTCCACTAGCAGTTTCAGTTGCCAAGGCAGGTAGAGAATCAGTTGGAAGTGCGCAGTTGCATGTAACAGATGCTGCATCTAGATGGCCCCTTTCACAACAAGCTAGAAGATCTTGCAAATCCACAGTCTGGTTGATGGGCAGGTATACTCCACGATCCCGTGAGATAGACACCTTGTGGGAAGGGTAGGAGCAAGTGCAGAATAAGCCACACTTGGCACATACGCTGGCATGGGGTCTGCAATATACGCCGTTGAACTGCACGCCTGCAACATCTTGTAATATCCGTCTCCAGTCCTCCCTCTGCTCATTATCCAAACAACACACTCCATGTTGAGAGCATAGCAGCAGCTGTTGTGAACACTGTCCCTCCGTTCTACACGATAGGAAATGACTCGGGCAAAATACTAGTAGGGAACAAGTTTGATGACAAAATTTACCTCTCTGATGGGAAGCTTGTGTTCTTTGGCAAAAGTAAACAGAACAATCATTCCCTGTGCAGGTCTGATATGAATGGTCGCGGCAATTTACAGGACAGATTATAGCTGTACGGGTATCGTTGTCGATACCATCCACTCCTTGAGAAGGTAAAAAAAAGTGCTCATTCAACCGACTACAAGCTCCTTGTTCATCCATCGTTGCTGTTCTAAGGAAAAAAACTCCTCCCAGCTGCATTTATTTCATGTGTCAAACTGTCATATATGCTGTCAAAAAGTGACATGTGCATTCTTTTTTGAACTATTACTATGGAGACGGCATCCATATAAAGTTCCCTTCCACAGCCATAACTGCTCAATTTAGTTTACGTTGAGGATGACTGTGGAAAAGAAGAAGCAGCTGAAGAAGATGAAGAAAAAGGAGGGTACTAGAAATGATGCACCTCCGCCTTCCACCCCTGACAAAGTACCACCTGCTACAGCTGGAAGTCCTACTCTACACGACGTTCTCCTACAGGACACGGCGGTCCCTACATCGCCAAAGGCGGCAGAGCAACGCAGAGGAATGTTTCAATTAAACATGGATGATTTGGACTTGCAACAGTTGCTCGACAATACGTCGTCTGGCGAACCTGCAGCTAAAAGGCCACGCTTCGAACACTCCGACAATATTTTCGAAGCCCTCCTCCAAGGCATGCAGGACACTCAACCAGTTGAGGCTGTCCCTTATTCCGCATCCAGTACTGAAACTGTGACTAATCTTCCTGATAACGATGTTCCTGAAAAGCCTGCGCAACTGGCATTCGATAACCAGGGTGATGGTACGGATATGACGCATGCTCAACGAGAAGCATTGTGCAGGAGGTATAAAGTCCACCCAGTCGGCACAGAGTCCACACCCATTGTTGATTTAGTTACTCCCTATAGTCAGTCAACGACTTTGCCAACAGCCACTACAGCAGAAAAGGTGATCGACAACGTCCAGGACAAAAAGGAGACGGAGGACAGGGACGACAGGATAAAGACCGAACCAGAGCAAAAGGAGGAGGACAACGACGAGGAGCACGACGAGGAGGAGGACCAGGAGAAGGAGGAGGAGGACCTACCACAATACCACCACCAGGTGAAAACCGAGACGAAGCTATCCGGGCCAGGTCATACTTTCGTTTTTCACGTTGCAAAAATCGACATTGCCAACTTCAACAACTGATATGTCAGGACCCATTGAATTGTGTGCTTATGTTGCTCTTCCTCTGGTTTCAACTGAAGGCCGCCCTTATCTACATAAAAAAACCTTACTTGCCAGCTCCACCATTTGCATAAAATACCTGAAGGACGTTTCTGGAAGGTGCGATTTTTATGACCACCTCGATGGATACAGTGTAAAACTCCTCCGTGGTGATGTTTATTCTAGTGATGGAAATCCAACCCATGTACTGAATTTCCTGTTTTCTATGGGAGTTGCAACAGACAGAAAGTGGAGGATCAGTGTGACGCCACTTAGTAAATCCTTCAGAGATAAATGGGAAACCCCACTTCATTATCAACAATCAACAACAGTACGTGAATTTGTACATGCGTTAATATCTCTCTTACAAACTGCCATCCGTATAAAATACACTCGCAAATATGAGGATGTATATGAAAGTATCATCACTGTCATCGATGAGATACAATACTTCATGTCCAAGCATCATGATGAATGGATGTTGTTTTTGGAGGACACAACCAGCCATGAATACATCACTATAAAGGATGCTGTACTTTCACTCCTTTACATCTACACCAAGTACCCCCATCCACTTCTCAAAGAAGAAGTCGAGATTTTCAAAATACGTCTCAACTCCGAACCCAGGAATGTTTTCATGACCATGGAAGAATCACCCTTCCCTCGCCCCGTTATCTGTTTAACCAATCAAGTACTCCACATGAATGCTCTCTTCTCCACATTGAATTTTCTATACAACAACCAACTGCGTAGATTCCTCCGTTCAACGCTATGGTAGCATTAGTTTTCTTTCCTTATTCCTCCTGGTTTCTAATACTTTGTTTCCTATTTCACTGAAGGGTGAACCCCTTTTCCTTCCAAATAAGCGCATCCTATAATATCCAAGCCCACGTAACATTCTTTCAAAGCCATATACATTCTTTCTATCCCTCATACATTCTTTCTATTCCTCATACATTCTTTACAAAAACAATACATTCCTTCTCTACACTAAACATTCCTCTTCTCCTTTTTTTCCTTAAATTTAATAAATATGGAATGAAGTCAACTTCTTCAATGGATCTATGATCTATCTTTTTGGGGGGGCAATACAGGGGTGTGGGTATGGGGGCTAGTACTTCTCCTGTCTAAGTGTCTGGTTTGTTCGAAAACAGGAAAAAACTCCGGTGGTATGGTGTGTGGTGGTAGTAGTGGTGTGTGTATATCTGGTGTATGTGTAGGTGGTGTATGTGTAGGTGGTGTTGGTGTGCATCTGCATCTTGGCAGGAGGTGGATCTCCTTACGAACGTGCGTGAAATTTAAGGAAATAAGACTATAAGGAATAAGAGAAGTGACAGTGATGAGCAACAGCATGACAGTTCACTTGTCACTTTTATGACATGTGGTCAATGTATGCGTGCAATGGGAGGGTTGTCAAGAAGATTCTCTATTCTTATTTTCTTATTTCCTTAGCTTTCTGGGGCTTCTTTAGGGAGAGCAGGCGACTATAGTACGTTGTACTTACATTTTTTATATTTATTTTTTAAAAATAAAACTACATTTATACATATAGACCTACTAAGCATGTGCATTTTTTTATTTTCTTTTTTTAAAAGATTTTTTTATTTTATTTTTCGAGAATATTTTTCAGAAAAAGTCTTTCTGAAAAATATTCTTTTCGAAAAATAAAATAAAAAAATCTTTTAAAAAAAGAAAATAAAAAAATGCACATGCTTAGTAGGTCTATATGTATAAATGTAGTTTTATTTTTAAAAAATAAATATAAAAAATGTAAGTACAACGTACTATAGTCGCCTGCTCTCCCTAAAGAAGCCCCAGAAAGCTAAGGAAATAAGAAAATAAGAATAGAGAATCTTCTTGACAACCCTCCCATTGCACGCATACATTGACCACATGTCATAAAAGTGACAAGTGAACTGTCATGCTGTTGCTCATCACTGTCACTTCTCTTATTCCTTATAGTCTTATTTCCTTAAATTTCACGCACGTTCGTAAGGAGATCCACCTCCTGCCAAGATGCAGATGCACACCAACACCACCTACACATACACCACCTACACATACACCAGATATACACACACCACTACTACCACCACACACCATACCACCGGAGTTTTTTCCTGTTTTCGAACAAACCAGACACTTAGACAGGAGAAGTACTAGCCCCCATACCCACACCCCTGTATTGCCCCCCCAAAAAGATAGATCATAGATCCATTGAAGAAGTTGACTTCATTCCATATTTATTAAATTTAAGGAAAAAAAGGAGAAGAGGAATGTTTAGTGTAGAGAAGGAATGTATTGTTTTTGTAAAGAATGTATGAGGAATAGAAAGAATGTATGAGGGATAGAAAGAATGTATATGGCTTTGAAAGAATGTTACGTGGGCTTGGATATTATAGGATGCGCTTATTTGGAAGGAAAAGGGGTTCACCCTTCAGTGAAATAGGAAACAAAGTATTAGAAACCAGGAGGAATAAGGAAAGAAAACTAATGCTACCATAGCGTTGAACGGAGGAATCTACGCAGTTGGTTGTTGTATTATTATTATTATTTTGCTTGTTCGCGTTGGCATCAACCTGCATAAAGCAGGTATATAGCCTTCGCTTAAGCTGCCATAAAAAAGAAAGCTCATCCTAAGCGAGAGGGCTAGAGGGAAATATAACGATAACGAGATACAGAATACAAAGAAATCCAATGAGTTCAACGTACAATTCAAAACAAGAAAGAAAGGGAAGAAAAACAGAGCCGAATCTACCGATTGATCCATCAATCGACAAAGGGGACTAATCCGTTAGTGTTGCAAAGTAGAAGCTGATTATAGTTGCAGATCTCCAGGCCAGGGCCAGCATATTGCCGATTCTGGATAGGTCTCCGCAGCATTTGATGTGGTAATTATCATAATGTTTGATAAAATTGTTAGAGTATCTAGTATCTAGAGTACCGAGTCTCTAGTATCTAGAGTATCTAGTGTAATTGTATCCGTTATTATTGTTAAGGGTATCTAGTGTAATTGTATCCGTTATTATTGTTAAGGGTATCTAGTGTAATTGTATAACTTCAGCCATTACACACAGCACACATTAGATCCTTCCACTTTCGACGATCCTGGGCGAGCTGCCTCAGTGCAACTAGATCCTCGTGTGATGTGAGGGAGTTTGTGGATCTGGAATTTTTCAGGTCGTTGTTGATGGATCGCGGGAGTGTTGTTCTCGGGCGGCCTGCATTGAGGTTGATTCGAGAGCGACTCTCACCGCGACCAGCATTGGATATTCAGCTTCAATTGCCCAATGAAACAGCGTATGCGGATGACGTAGACTTCATCAGCACCAGCCTACAATATTTGCATGACAATCAACCCATACTATCATCCTCGTTAGCGGAATACAATCTAAAAATGAATGAAGCCAAAACCGAATATACTACAATTAAAAGAGAAAAGGACAGAGTAGACGAGCGATGGCGGAACACGGTCAAACTAGGATCGATGCTTGGAGTGGAGGAAGATATCAGTCGGAGAAAACGTCTAGCAACATGCGCCTTACATCAGCTGTGGGTGATATGGCTAAGAGGTAACCATGCCCGTGAACCCCTTCGGATTAGGTTATACGGCAGCTTTATTCTCCCAATACTTCTTTATAACTGCGGCACATGGAGCCTGACAGAGACTCAAGAAAAGAAACTTGACTCGTTCCACCGCCAGCAGTTACGGGCAGTCATAGGGGTCAAATATCCCCGTATAATACGCAATGAAGCACTGTACAAGCGCACTGGCTCCAAGCCACTCAGCAGAATCATCCAGTCTGCTAGGTGGAGAATGTTTGGCCACATGCTTCGACTAGACACCTCATCCCCGGTCCAGCAGGCTATGTCGGCATACTTTCAGCCAGGAAGCTCAGGGTTCCGAGGCCGCCCGAGAACAACACTCCCGCGATCCATCAACAACGACCTGAAAAATTCCAGATCCACAAACTCCCTCACATCACACGAGGATCTAGTTGCACTGAGGCAGCTCGCCCAGGATCGTCGAAAGTGGAAGGATCTAATGTGTGCTGTGTGTAATGGCTGAAGTTATACAATTACACTAGATACCCTTAACAATAATAACGGATACAATTACACTAGATACCCTTAACAATAATAACGGATACAATTACACTAGATACTCTAGATACTAGAGACTCGGTACTCTAGATACTAGATACTCTAACAATTTTATCAAACATTATGATAATTACCACATCAAATGCTGCGGAGACCTATCCAGAATCGGCAATATGCTGGCCCTGGCCTGGAGATCTGCAACTATAATCAGCTTCTACTTTGCAACA
>NC_088649.1:1190987-1225987 GCF_964019385.1 Sycon ciliatum | reverse complement strand
CATAGCTGCCTGCATACGGTTGAAATTATGCTTCTGGTTTCTAAGCAGTTTAGCAGTACTTAGAGCTGCCATTGTCAAATATGGGTTGGATTCTACCGATTACTGGTACTTGCTATCTGAATGCAATGAGTAAGATTGTACCTCTATATATATATATATATACACACAACAGGTCAGTGTTCAAAAGAAGGAAAATTGCTAATACATGTGTCGGAAGGCGAATGTCTCGGATGGCATGATCTCCTGGGTAGCTTTGGCGGACGTGATAAGCCGGTATCGTGACTGTGGTACGACGCACACCACCTCCGGCCTATTGTTTCTGATTGCTATGTCGGGGAAAGAAGTACCTCTAGATGTATTGTTCCGAACAGCAACTATTCCCAGTGACATCTTTTCTGCTCCTTCGGGCATTGTTTGATCGCTGAGTTCAGACTTCGGTACGCTGTCAGCGCCGTCTGCTTCCAGTAGGTATGCTGGTCTGAGGTGCTGCCACGTGTTCCCTAACAGAGTGCCTTCACAGGGGGTGGGGTCAGCGTAGAAATCCATGCCAGTCCTGCTAAGGATAGTACGCTGTGACCCTCCGGCACTCTTACCGTAAGCACTCGCCATATCAAGGCCTGTGAAATCAGAGGAAATGCTGGCTTTCTTCGTCTGTAGTTCGCTCTGCGCGGCGAGCATTTTAACGAGCGACGCGAAATTGGTCTTGTCGGAAAAATGATTCTCTATTGGTGCGTAGCGCACGAATGGATACGCGGCATTAGGGGCAACCATAGTGTCCACGATCTGAGGTAGTTGTGTAAATGGTCGCTGTACAACCGGGTCCAATGTCAGCAACTTCCGACTAACCTCTGCCAATACGATAGATTGTTGATTGTTTTGAGCCGTAGGGGGGGCTGGATTCATACCGAGGGACATACAAAGCCTCAACAGATCCTTTGACATTGCGTCGAGTTTGAAACTGCTGAACGTCAATGGCAATACGTTTGTGGAAGTGGACTGATCGGCTCTCTGCATACGTCCGACAGCATGTTGATCCGATGGTCGGATGGTTAAAGTGGCATATCCAAGTGGGGGCACTTCCACCATTCCATCCCCCATGCACACGCCACCGTTTGCGTCCGAGATCAAAGCACTTCTGGATGTTCTGCACACGTCTTGCTTTACTTGTACATACGACTGAAGGACCTCTCCCTTCTCATTCACCATATCGGCTGTGGGCTTGAAAAGTGAATCTCCAGCATGGCCAGTTGTGATGGGAAATTGCGCAGTGAACAGTCCAGTTCGTTGTGCAATTCTTTCATCTCTGTCCAACATTGTAATCACCGTGTTACCACCGATCGAGGCATTCGTTCCCTGCCTAGCCTTTTCAAATACTTGCTGCACTCTTATATTCTGCACCACTCCATTCCGCCATGCTAATAATCCGCCTCTGCTTGAACCCGCCGGCATCAGCATACTGGGTGCAACGACGCAAACAATACGGTTCAGTTTCTTGTCAGCTGCATTGATCGGAAGAGCATAGCGGACACCATTGGCAAGCTGGCCAGCCTGACCTGCCCCGACAACGTATAGACTGCCTTGTGGAAGTTCTCTGTTGTAAGCATCTCCATACGTCGAGAATAGTTGAGGTAGGTTGTTAATTCCAAGGGTGTACAGAGCCTTTTGCTGTGACGTGAGTCCAGGGTCTATAGAGTCGACCAGGGCTGTCCCGTAAGGTTGCGATGGGATTGTTGGAGTTACAAACCCATCCAGTTCGGTGTACCGTTTATGTGCTGTCATCCCTCCGTACAAATGACTGCTGTGCGCACCACCAGTGAGTTCGTGCGGTTTCGCCAAGGCCATGGGCGAATACATGTCACCGAGGGTATCGGCTGGCCATACGTGCGAGCCGTCAGTTTTGTTCGTTGCGTAGCTGAAGGTGAGTACGTCACTTGGGTTTTTGAAAGACATGAACATATCACCAGCTCTGGTGTTGTCCCTCGAGGAGTGATATGGCACCGGCACTATCAAGTCCCTTCCACTAACTCCTCCGTCGGCTAGGTTTCTGGTGTATGAATCGATGGTGCCATAATTCCACGTACAAACCATTGTATGCAGCATTGCTGCGCCTACGGTGGCAGCATTGTCGAACATCTCATCGCCGACAGTGGCTAGTACATGCACGAGTCGATGCCTCTCTGAAATTAACAGCTGCATAAACCTCATAAGGTCCTTCTTCTTTCCGTTGAAGAAAGGACGCAGCGAATCCGCAGGCCAGCACCCTGCCGCATGCGTTTGAGATTGGAACAGAACGAATTGATCACTCGGACGACCGTCCGCGGTGTACAGGAAGTTCTTCATTTGCCTACCCTTCGTCACGACGTCTCTTACATTGGCAGCCAGTACTCTCAATTGCCCTTCCAAATGGGCATTCTTTGAGGCCGACTCTCCAGAACACAAATCTCTCTCGTGAGCTTCGTCAATTAGATTTGCACATGCCTGCTGTGCACTTCTCCCTTCCGGTTGAGTTACATCGTGTGCACCGCCATTGTTCAGCTCCACGGTTGCTTCTGAGCAAACCGCTGCGGTCATAGTGGGAAACAACATCGGTGTTTGGCATACGCTGTCTCTGCCAGCCAAGCTGTTCGAGTAGATGACGTTGTTGTCGTCCGAGTATGCCTTGGCCGCCGTCAAGAATCCCTTCACCAGCAAGTGTCCGCTCGCCTCAAGGTCGACACCAGCGCCTCCTGTAGCGCAGGCGTCCATGATATTCTTCCAAATAGTTCCATTCCTAGTCCAGTTGTTCATGAGGCCTCTGAGGAGTGTGCATGGGTCGTTGAATAGATTAATACTCGCATCGGCCGACGAAAACTGAAATACCATCATGTAATTATCGGCAGTGCCCTGTATCGCGTCGTCATGATCCCTGGAATAGGCGGTGTCAAGGAGTGGATCTCCTGCCTCTGCTGCTCTTAGGGTACCGTCGTAACCAGCCAGATTGTCACCCGTCATCACTCGCATAACATAACACCGAACATACTCCACAAAACATGTACCCAGTCCCGTTACATCCCCCCACAAGGATAGGACAGTGCTCAAGGTTTTCTCCATGTTACACACCGCCATCTGGCCGAAAGGAAAGATGAGGATCTGTGTGGTGTGATGATGGTCTACAAGGGTGGTGAGGGTTGATTGGCTTTGTTGTCGAGCCGCCACCATAGGGTTTTCTTGAGGCGTGGCTATAGGACCTCTATCTTGGAGGCATGTTATGTTTTCGTGGACAGACATGGCCAGGAGGACATTCTTATAGAAATTCGGCCTGGCGGTCTTGAAGCAGGCTACCATTCCAACCCGGTTCAGAAATGCATCTCCATTCCACTTTGGTACATTCGCGGCATCCACAATGGCTGTTCCGTCAGTGTTTGGCTTTGTAGTATCTGTAACCCATGGGTTGGCCTGGAAGATTAGTGAGTTGTCTGCTATAGCTTGATCGGTGGTGATGGTTACATCCGTTTGAAGACGTTTGTTCAGAAAGGCAGGATAAGTCCAGACCATAGCCCTAGGGTCCGCCGTGTTGTATGTGACTCCTGCTCCTGCAGTATCTTCCATTACTCGTCTCTTCAAAGACCTGAAGCCTGCTCCGGTTACACATCCAAAAAGCTCCCATCCATTTGGACCACCATTTCTTATGTGCTGAGCGTTATACGTACATTGCGCTATGATATCGGCCATAGCCTTCGAAGACGTCTGAACTGCCACTTGCCGCTCGTATGTATGTGCAATCCAAACACCGTTGACTTTTACCTGACCATGTGAGCAATAGACGTTTTGAGGGTAGTCGCTAACCATATTATTGGGCCCAAACTGCATTACGATCTTATCCTGTACTGCTTGGTTACTTGGGAACACAGATCCAGAGAACAGATTTGCCGAGGTGACGTTGCAATGAGCGTATCTGGCCTCGAGCTGTGCTCTCCGTCTGTCAACGAATTCCGACGGTATCAGCGAAGCTACTTCACCCGCCATCTTGATCGCTTGTTCTGTATTCGCAGTTCTCACGGCGTTCATGAGAGCAAGGTTGGTACCAATAGACGTTCCCCCGACCTCGACACCCAGCACTTCGCTGTTTACGATTGACCTACGCAGTTTCTTTCTCTCATGATATGAGGGGGGTGAATCTTCACCGTCACTGCTGTCGCTGTCCTCATCCGACGGAACACGTGTCCTTTTCCTCATGGCGTCAACGTGTGCCCTGTTGGCTGCATCCCAATCCGTCGAACCTTTCCTCACAAGTTGACTCAGCTCTGTCTTTAGGCCATTGAAGTTCAGGCCAGTCTTCCCGGTCATGAGGCGCTTCAACTCAGACCATTCAAGCCCTTGAACCAGCTTTTCCGCTATGACGGGATGTTGCGCTAACCTTTCTTTCATCAAGGGACTGATGGGAAGAGCTTTTCCAGTGGGAACTTCGGCGCCTGTCCCCCCGTGTCTCTGCCACACAACTTGGAGATTATCGCCGCCGTCTCCAATGTAAACCTTGGCTTTGTTCTTAGTCAACCCCAAACCATCACCTGCGGCAATGTACAACACACGCACGCACACGTACACACACACACGGAGTTCAGTACAAATGTCCAATGCAAACGAAGTCCTTCGACTGTGGTACTATACCTGAAAAAAAGTTGTTTGCTGTTTGTACAAAAGTCGAATTGGCGAGACGATTGAAGTTCCGCTGTGTTTTTTGTCTGTCTGCAGCAATCTTAAAATTCATAGCCATCACATCGTCTGCACCCTCGGCCAATGTATTGGCCACTTGAGTAACACCATCTATGATTTTCCCTTTGTTATTCCCAGGAAATTGAAACCCTGCGCCTGAAATACAACAAACGAGACATAGAACACACCTGAGTATAAGACTTTCATGCCATGTTTCGTCTCAGGTTTCGAGGCCTGTTGTGGTTGAGTGGCTAGAAATTTCACGAATTGTCTATGGGACAGAGAGAGACCCTGGTTAAAGGTTTGAGAAACATTACCATTGATCTGGTCATGGCCAATAGCAGTTGATCCACGTGTTGCCTTAACGTTACGATTCAAAACCTGCTTTTGCGTTTGGGTGCTCGGCCCTTCACTAGATGTATTACCCATGATGATGATAGGAAACACGATATGCTTCAACTAAGCGAAAGAAATTACAATGAGGTTCGATAACTCGCGGAACCTTCCTATATAGAGGTATGAAGTGTTTGTTTTAAGGCAAAATATACACACACAGTTTGCAAGCACAATCTACACCTTCGTTCAATGCACAGCGACAGCAAAGTCGTGACAGCAAAGTCGTGACAGCAAAGTCGTGACAGCAAAGTCGTGACAGCAAAGTCATGACAGCAAAGTCTTAGGCGAGTAAGTCGTCATAGTCGTGGTATCCATCCTCGATTTCGTCAAAGGTGAGAAAATCCCTATCCGCCGCTGTTTCTTCCTCTTGGTCATCGTCTTCCGAATCTATGCCGTTTTCTTCGTCAGCAGCCTCGTGACTGCTAAGGGATACTCCAGTATCCTTTTTCTTCTTCTTTTGCCTTTGACCTGGTATGACGAAGTCGTTGTCACCTTGTTCCAAGCCCAACCCATCCACTTGGTCTTCAGTTATGAAGGATGGTATGTTGCCTGTAATAGCGTTTGCACCTCCATTACTGCCTGCGAAAGGAACAAATTGTTGCTCTGGTGGTGCTTGTCCTCCGCTTAGAGTTGCATTTTGTGCGATGCTCTTCGTCAGGTCGGACCTTCTTTTGCCATGCAATGCTCGAACACCACTCACATAGCCAACCAGTGCTGAGGCCATTTTGAAATCAGATGGTTTCACTGGTCTGAGGTTGTTTTTTGCTCTGTAACTCAAGGCTACACTATGTGCTCCATTGCGTGAGAAACGCTGTTGACTCAGGGACTTTCTGATAGACCTCTGTTGGTGCTGCTGCTTTTTAAGTTGCTGTGCATTGGCTGCGCACGCTCCGACCGTCTTATTATCCCCCAAGGCTAGGGCAATGCTTGCAAGTTCCTGTGTTGTATCCTGTTCATGCTCTATCGCAACAGACACGTTGGTGCTATCAGAAACGGACACCTCCGGCTTTGCTCGGCTTGCAATAGCCCTTTTCAAGAATGCCATCAGAATTGCAGCGGCTCTTCAACCACTGGCTCGGGTGGTTGTACAGAATCGTATAAGCCTGCCACTTCCTGTCCCGCAACGCGTGCCACCGCTTCCTCTGCTGCTTTTGCTGCTGCACACCTGTGCACTTCCCGTAACACGAACGGAACACCTCCTCCTTTACAGGGCTTCTGTTGTGATTGCAGGCAGGGTGTACCACAGGGAATAACCTTAGCTTCTTCCCGTCGCAGATATGCCAAGTATCTCCCAGCCATGAACAGCGTGTACACCCGAAGAAAGCTGCTTAGGTCGTGAAATCGTCGTTGTCGTCTTCCTCCTCTTCCTCGTCTTCCTCTGCAGGGTCACGCACACTGATACTGTCCAAAGCTGCTTCCAGCTCTTCTCTGATGTCAAGAGCTTCCAAAGCTCTATTGTTCGAAGGTATGTAAACGGCTTGTCTGTTGGCAGGAACTTTCGCTGGGGACACGATACGTAAGAAGTTCAGTACAGCTGAATTCGAAGGACCGGAAAGACCAGCAACTCGATGAGCGGCTACGAGAGGAGGTCTAAGATGCAGAACCTTGGTTTGAGAGTAGTCCGTCACGGATAGCTGTGCTATCGAAGCAGCAAGGCCAGCTGCTATGGTGGACAGTGTATCAGGGAAGGTGCTGTCTTCTACCAGGGGTGATGCGTTCAGGTCCGCCTCGAAGTTGTCGTTATACGTTTCCTGCACGGCGGCAACCAGTAGAGTTTTTGTGATGAGTTTTCCGTCTGCAGTCTTGAAAAAATCTCCAATGACCTCAACTGCGTGTGTTTGGTCAGCACCACGAAGAACTTGATCCATTGTAAGTGCGCAACATATTGGACGTGCCCGTTGTGTTGCCCTTTCCTATATAGTGTCATGAGATCATGCAATAGTTCCTGAAAACTACCATTTGTCGAACGTGTACAAAAGGATAGGTTTTTTTACAGTGTGGTTTTAGTCTGAGACACCTCCGTGAAATAATGGCCCCCTCTCATGCTACTAGAAAGAAAGGTGCTCCAACAAGAGAAGTTTCGCGCAGTCGTCGCCCCAGCATTAACTGGCCTCTAACCACACGGTCAAGATCAAAGGGTTCTCCATCGCTACAGACTACTACAGTTGCACCGCCTCAACCCCTGGACAACATAACTGAAGAACCGGAGGCAGTGGAAGTTCTGGACGACATAGAACCTGCTACAGTGACAGTACCGGCACAGGACGACAGCGATAGTAGCTCGGAAGAGGAGGAGGACGACGACGATGCGGACGATCTAGACGTCTTGCTAGAGAAGGTGCAAACGGCAAAAGTACCCGTGGGGGTGAAAGGAGTTCTGAAGCATTTGTATGACTTGAAGAAGGAGAGGACTCCAAAGCACATGTTTGCTGCGCTTACCATGATTCTCGGCAAGCAGCCCCAAGACGTGCAGAGTGTTATGGATGTGAGAGGATTGAAGCTTGCTCTAGATATCATTCTACACAACCTGCCTAGAACGAACGAGTTCAAAGCGTGGAAGCAGTTTCTGAAGCTGGCATACAAAGAAACAGTTGCCTTCGCAACAGCCATGGATGTCATGCAGCTAGTGTGCCTTCCACCAGCACTCCTGGAGCATGTAAAAGTAGCGAACGCCTTTAATAACTTACTGAACAATGTGCTACAACCCCTCATTCGCAACCTTGTGGAAAAGACATTCACACCCATCCTTACGCAAGAAGCAGAGACCCTTAGCCTACCAGTAGCAATTAAACCCCCCAAGATGTCCAATAAATGTGTGGAACAAGCTGCTGTGGCGTGCGTGGGTATGCTGTACAACATTGTACTGGAATGTTTGTCATCTCTTTTCACTCTTAATAATGATGAGGTTTCCTTCGATGATATGGAATCCTATATGGAGAATGCCATGCATCTAGCTATAACCAACATGCAAGACCGCGCCCTCTTACTCAATGAGAACAACTTATATCATGATCATTTGAATTGATATTTAACAACCGTATACAGTCCTGCCAATTTCGGAGGTACATATATGTGCCACTCGTTTGGTCTGCTTGCGAAATGACTTGATTGTCCAAGTCCAAGGCCTTCGAATGGGACATTGTTGCCAGGTGTGATAGACATGATGTCCACCACTATATCATCATATGGACAGTGTTCCTGATGAGCACGACGGACTAGTTTATCGTTTACCCACGCATTCGTAAAGCGAACAGGGTTGTTCAGTGCAATTCTCATTGCAGTGGCATCAGCGATAGCGAAGAAGGCAGCATACTGTCCACAGCAGGTCCCCGTAACCTCTTCCAACCGATGCGGGCAATACATCACAGAGACATCTGCATGCACTTTCAGGATAGAAGTGATGTCCAGATGATAGAAAGGCATTGTACCCACGGCCTCTCCCTCCGCCAACCGCTGAGCGTGACTAACACCATACCCCAAGGAGTCTCTGTACATCAGTACGTTCCCAGGACCGTAGTAGCTCACACATACCCAATGCGTTCCTGCTAGGACAGGTGCAGGGTAATCACCGTTGATCGGTGAAGTGTTGAACACGAACACAGCCGACCGGCATTCGGTTATAGAATCATCAAGTAGCGAAAAGTATGAATCGGCGCCATGTACGCCTTGAAAAGGGGAACGAAAGCCTAGTCGGCCTTCAACTAATGTTTGGATAGCAGTATTGGAGAGTCCCATTATTCCGGCAGCAAGATAACACTGAGCTTGTGTGCGCAGGTTTTATGCAATGTGTCGATCGAGTACATGTTGGTAAAGTTTCCTACAATAACTACAACCATAAGCATGTACTGCAAAGATTTATCTGACAAAGGATTGTGTGCCATTTCAACAGCGGAGAAGAAACCATTGCATGCCACCAGGAGATTGCACGCTAGAGATAGGAACATATCCTGCCGTGTTAGGTATGTAACTTTGGACGCTATACGGGGGCATGATAATAGTATTAAGTCGCACTGTACAGATAGCTTAACTGTGCTGAGGTTTGAATTCAACCAGATAATCCTGGAAGATGATGACACAGTAGTTAAAAAAGACAAACAACAGCTACCTATCTTCCAACCCAACTGTGCAGGGAACGCGACAGAGAATACAAGCGCAAGCAAATGTAGGAATACAGTGAACAACGAGGACTTCAGCATTGTCCTACCAAAAGCAGCAATATCTGTGATCTTTAGCGGTGCACCATCCACTTGGTCTCCTCCAGTACAACAGGACCTGTCTTGGCAGGCAAGGAAATCCATCCTAGCTGTTTGCCACCGTCCACGCAAGGATCAGCACTACTCCTAGACGTATGCAGTTATCGAGTGTAGATGAGGACTTTTCCTTCTTACTGTGCGCCTTCGCCGCCGCGATTTTCCTGGCGTAGTACGATTCGTCCTCTTCACTTGTTCTGGGTCTTCTCCGCATCACGATCTCCCCGCCCTCTCTGAACTGCATCATAGTTCCTTCTTTTGTAGTGAAGAGGCTCACAGGCTCCCGTGCGCAGATACAGGAACATTTGACTTCCATATAACACCTCACGTCATGGCCCTGACGATGGTTGAAGTGATGCACAACGAAGTCCATGATATGACGCAAATCAGCTTTTGTTAAGTTCGTATCGGGTCTTGAAAATACATGTCCTACTACTGCGACTGTCAGAAAGGCTGCGTGAACACCATGAGTTTTGTAGATAGCTTCCAGGATCGCCTTCAAGCCGCGCATCGACCTTGGCACATCTAACAAGACGTCGTTAGGAATGGTCAAGACACGCTCCATGACCCGGTCCAGGGTCCCACGATGATGCTCCTCATCATGAAAACTAATTACATATGACTGCAGGTCCAAGTGATTGGGAGTGCAGTTGATAGAGAGAGCAACTGGTGCAAGGACACGTACGCAGTGTCGCATCAATGGGCGCAAATACGCAAAATCCATCTCTAACGTAACGCGCAATTCAAAGTTATGACAATGTAAGGTTTCTGAGGTATGCAAGTGCGCACAGTACTGCCATCTATATATACTGATGTGCACCTGGTGAATATAAGGAAGAAAACATCACATATGATATCTGAATTTATTGAAAAAAAGTTCACGACTTACTTCCTGGATTATGTCAAAAAGACGTTCTACACATTGTTCTGCTGTCTCCGGCGTACTAGCCGCGACATATTTACCAAGCATGCCTAGTTTCTGTGTATGGATATCAGCTGTGGATCTGTACCACCTATCAGAGAAATATGATTTGTTTGGATAGTATCTGATAAATGACTCCTGGTTCACGCTGCTGTACTTAATAACACCCATTTGGTGTAGTGTTACTCCTTTCGGGGCATGACTTTCAATCGCCGTGCGAAGTGTCTCCGTTCTAGTGGAGAGCGAGTGAGCTTCTCGTGCATCTGTGAAGACAACAGTGTCGTGCTGCCGTATGGTTTGCGTCCAGGGGAAGGTGTGGTGAAGGGTGAAGGCTTTGAAGCCTCTCTTCGTGAAGTGCTGGTCCATCAGGTCGTTCAATTGCAATATATCAGTTTTAAGCATCCTTGTGTCATCCACCACCAACATGCCTGGGTTGGTGTTATGCGCACCACAGCCGTTGGTTACTCTCAATTTCCTACAGACCTGTTCAAGCGACTCCTTAGCTGTTGGCATGTTCGGCTTAATGGTAAATCCAATTGTATTCACACTGCAATACTGCCGCAGTTGACTCCATGCATTCAAGTCTCCTTGTACCACTCCAGCCATTCTCTGATCCACGAGTGTCACCCAAGGGTGCTGTCTACTGCAATGACTATGATAGCCATCCCTCATCCTGCTCATAGCCAGATGTACTATATGAGAAGTTTTACCCGATCGGGCAGCACCGATTACAAAACACATACCGGTCGTAGAAAGGCGGTAATCCAACTCCCTGGTTTGAAACCATAGGCAGGTGGCAGACATGACTGCTAAAAAACCCAGACATGCCTCTGTTCTCTCCTCCTTCGTTAGATCAATGAGATGATCGCGGAGTATGGGTTTTAACATCTGTATTATATGACAACTTGGAAATTTCTCCAGTCCCGCAACAGACCGCTGCAGTATAATCTCCGTCAGTTCAATAAGGAGAATCTTCAACCTTTCTTCCTCGTCCAATGGTGATTCAACTTGTACCCAAGAGATATGCCGCACTCCTTTTCTCGCTGCCATGACCAGTGCAAAGGTGTGGCAATGCTAAGTGCACACAACCATCTCCTAGTTCGATAAGTGCGGTTTTTGACACGAACACGTCCATAAATGACTTCCAAAAGCAATTGTAATTCTTCCTAAATTTAATCTACTTGTTGTGATATATACGTCCATCGCGCCTTTGATGTAACAGGACACTCGCATTATGGAAGGCATACTTGAAAAGCGGGAAGAAGGGCAAGTTGGAAAAAAAAGATTCCGTGCTGTAATAGAGAGATTGGAAGAAAAGCTTGGCGTGCAAGAGCAGGATCCGTTAGCAATCACACCGGAGAACATGGGTCGGACAAAGAAAAGAGGTAATGCGATGTCAGGCAATGGGTTTCTGAAAAATATTCTAACACCTCTACTTAAGATTGGAAAGAAAACCGCGACAGATATTGTGAAAAAAGGAGGCAAAGCGGCTCTAGATCATGTGAAGAAACATGGACTGCCCACCGATGTTGCAAAGGCTCAGAAGACTATAGCAGCCGCGGCAAAAGGCGTGCAAACCCCAAAAGGCAGCAGAAAATCTACAAAGGCAAGCGCGAAAAAAGGCAAAGGGGCACAGGGAAAGAAGAAGAAGAAGAAGGACATGGCCACTGCAAGCAAAAACCTGCTACTGGACCTTGTGAGAAAGATGTAAGTGCTCATCTTAACATTACATTTGGAATGCCCTTAGAGTTCACCTTCTTCGTGCACACCCTGCTGATGGCGTCCTTCTCCACCCTCTGCACTTGGAAGTAAGACGTATTGGGCTTCACGGCCAGAGCTCCTGTCATCCGCGGCTTGGAAGTCTCGATACAGGCGTTCAAATCGAACGATGCTGCAGGTCCATCTGCAGTCGTTGAAAGGAGAACAGCGGTTTCGTCAGCAGCATTCCTGTCCGTATTGTACCCGACAGGGGTGCTAATGGCGACGAACGCATCACTGACCGTTTTGTCGTCAGCGAAGTCAAACACCCATGCTGGCAATAAGAAGTCATGGTACAGCTTCATCAAGTCAGCATTCCACATCTCGTCGCCCTGTGACGTGGCCAACATGAGCAGTTCCCAGATGGCAACAAGGATCCTGAATACATTGAGCATCCTGGTGTAACTGGGTGTCGGAGCAGAGCATGCCTTTCCGATGTCGGTCAGGTATCGATCCACCCTGCGTTTAATGGTTACGTTTTCCACGGGCACCTCGCTCAGAACGTTCACAAACTCCTGTGCCCGTTCTACAGTTACTGCAACGCGCGCGTCTGTTATGTCCACGTCGTCAGGGACACCCACTTTACTGGCAAGGCTACCTGTTAGATCCTCATAAACATCAGTTAAATTCACTATCACCTTGTCCAGCTGTGTGTCCCGTCTGAACTGATCCTCCCCTAGGTTAACGAACGGATGTAACACCCAATACATCATCCTGTGCACCACAGTATGAGTGGTGACCTTGAAATCGCCTACTTTCATTGACTGTACCCTCCTTCTCCCTTCCGAATGGAAGGACGGCTGTGTCAGAGCCTCGAAAGCTTTCTTTGTCTTGAACATTTCGTATCTGTGCATTGTTGCTGTTTCTGCCTGTAGGTAAAACGAACGGACTGCTTTGAACCAATCCAGCTAGCAAGTGTTCTCCTTCTGCACGGTGTACCTCTGTAAATAGCCACGTTGTTCACCGTCTGGTTCCCAGAACCCGTCACCCAAACCAACCAATCACAGATCTCCCCTAATATAGCAATCACTCTCTAAACCTCTATTCAACCACAAGTCAATTTATACTATCAAGACTATATCTTCCATATATATGTATATATATATATATCTAAACAACGGCTGTTCGTGTTGGCGTCTCGGTAATGGGTGGTGCTGCACGTGCATGTAAAAACAGCGGGAATGTGCCGCACGTGAATGCAATGGGAACAAGCGAGAAAAGGGTGAAAAGGCGGGAATGAAAGGGCGGGAAACCATGACAAGCGTGAACAAGACTCCCATCCCCCCCCCCCTTGCAAATCATGCATGTTTGCACCCACCAGAAGGAGACAGATATCAAACCACAAGAAGGAGCTTCGTGCAAAACATAGGAGTTCGTGCAAAACATATGGGTTTGCACGCAAAAGTAGTACCTTCGTGCAAACAAATAGGGGTTCGTGCACAAAATAGGGGTTACACACACAGAGTTCGTGCTAAGCATGGATAAGTGTTGAGTGATCACAAAAGAAGGAGCTTCGTGCAAAACAGGCATGGGAATTACAAACACAACAAAGAGGTTCGTGCAAAACATGATCGTACCGGTAGTGCCAAAAGGGGGCTGAATACAACAGGATACAAAAGAAAATAGCTGCAAGACGTTCAGTATAACAAATATTGAAAGAACCAAGAGTAATACACAACACAAACATTAGCATCCAAAGAAACCGTAACTGTAGAAATACTTGGGAGCATGAGGCAATAGCTCCTTCATTCACTGCATGAGTCAGCATCATCGATGAAATCATTATCCTCCTGAGAGGGCTGGTCCGGTGATGTGCACTCTGATACAGTATCCGCCTCTTCCTCATCGCCGCTTGACGTCACGATGAAATCATCCAAGTCGTCGTCGTCGCTCTCCTCGTCTTCAGAAACACACTGCGCTTCGTGCAATATGTATGGACAGCCTGTTGTCTTCCTCCTCTTCGCCTGCCCGACGGTCGCCGACTCGGGTGCCCTGCTCGTTAATGTCCCGGTGGCGGCTACAGTCGTGGTACTGCACGCAGGTGGCAACACTGGTGCTTCATCACCGTCCACGTATGATGTAGTAGGAGAAGGAGAGCACGCGATATCACCATGGGCTAGATCGTCGGCGTGCATCAGGCCTGTCATTTCGTCGTCCTCGACTGTGGAACCGTGGAGAGCAGCAGCAGACGGGCGCCGTCTTGTCGAACCAGCCTTTGGACAGCAATCCTGACAAGCACTGCTGGCCATGCTGACGTGGTGACTGCACAGCGGTAGCCTGTACTTCTCAGCAAATGGTTCCGCCTCTGGCTGCTCTTGTACAACGATGTCCCTGTACAGCTCCAATTGCGTTGCAGGCCACAAGAACAAAGATGCGTCGGTTGTCTTGTTCAAGGCGTGGAAATAGGTCTTGAAGGCGTTCAGGCTACTCAGCATCAGGCAGCACTTGCTACATCTGCTTATGCCAACATATACGTGGCGAAGGAACCTGGCACTGAAGCTCTGGCCAGTCTTGTTGGAATCTAGCACGAAGATAACATAGGGAAAGGTTAGCGACTGGGATGAATAGCAGGTGGATGTTAGAGACTCGCTGACAGTGATCGAAATCCTTCGCAGCCAGCGCAGGAAGTCCTCTTTTCCAATGCAGAACTCCAACTCGTTAGACAGGATCTCCACAGCTTGCTTGCTGATGTATTCCATCTTGAAATGATCCCGTCTGCCGTCCACCACTTTCATACCAAACAAATGGGCTGTATTGGCAGTGGTTTTCTGGATCTCAGCCTTCAGCTGTGGCGGCAGGACAACCTTGTGCTTCTTAACGTAATGTTTATCCACGTAAGACCATATGCTGCGGACCTTGAAGTTGGGAGCTATCTTGTAGACCACACACCGTCCAATGCCTTCCGGAGGGCAGGCCGTAACACCGGTCCGCATACCAACTGGATAGGCGTAACGCACAGCCATCGGCATTCCACTGTTGTCGACCAGGCCGCTGCTGTCTGCAGGACGGAACTCAGGCGTCTGTATCCAATCCTTCACTGTTGCCGTCACAGCCGATGTTGTTGCCTTCTTTATAGACACGATAAAGACTTCGGGATGGTTAACAGCGATGTCACCGCGCCTGAACATCACTCCCATCTCTTGTCCTACACACAGATAGACGAAAAGATAGACATACCACAAGTAGTACACAGTCAACCCCATGAATATAACACCACAAGCACACAAGCACCACTGACCTGGATTAACCAACGCTGCCAGCAACTTGTCAGGGGAGTGATGAACCATGTTCAGGGAACCAAAGATCTCCTGGCGAACTTTTTGTAGCAAACTCTCTGATATACACACAAACCAACAGGAACAACACTCAAGCGTAAGTACGTAACAGGACAAGAAAGCAGAACTACACTCAACATCTTACGCATAACACATTTGCTTGCATCCAGCCTCTGGCTCCTGATACCGAGGTCGAGCTGGACAAACTCTTGCTCCCACCTTTCCATGTACTTCTGCACAACTGGATCGCATCCGCATGGCAGCACCCTGTTGGCTTTAATACTGTCCGGGCTTGCACTGTCCCAAGGAAGACACTGCGCGCTGTCTCCCACGAGCAACAACACACAGCCGAACAGCTTCTGGTATAGGTACAGACACAGTTTGTACGTATCGTGCACCTGTGACCACTCGTCCACTACGATGAACGGCACTAAACCACCCAGGTTGCCTATAAGGCCAAGGAGCAAAGTGTGGACATTCTCCCACTGACTCTCCTCCAAGAAATAGGAGTTCGCAGGCCTCACTCCGTCACCCTTCACATCCAATAACTGACCGCATGCTGAAGCAAGAGTCCTCACTCGAACATTCAACCCGTCGATGCCTGTTAGCAAATTCTGACAAGATGAATGGGTGGGAGTCAAACAATAACAGGCTTCGGCACTATCAGGCAATAGCTTGCTTAGGAGTTGAAATACCCAATAGGATTTTCCACTGCCACCAGCTCCGTCAAGTTGGAAGGTTCTACTACCACCTTTCAAAGCAGACGCAAATTTCACGAATGCGTTGATTTGTTCCCTTGATAATGGTGTTGCACCCTTCAACTCATCAATCAAAGACCGTTTTATGGCGTCTGCAAAGTGCACGAAAAGGGATGGAGGGTACCGACTGCAGTCACTGAGTTCTAGATGGAGATTTCTCTGGCTACTTATGAAAAATGAAACTACTTTATCTCCCTCCTTTTTCCACTCGGCAATATCCAATGGTGAATATGATAACCCACTCTCTCTGCGACATATACTAGAGCCCAAAAGACAGAATGCACCTCGGTGTGACATTTTGCTACTAGACTCAGTTCCCTCACGACGACAAGGTACTTGCACTTTCCAACCAACTTTAGAATCCCCCATATTTGGCCACGTTTGTGATTGGTGGAGGTGTTTGACAGCTGGAGAGTTTCGTTCCTGGAACTGGGTAGACGGACACACGTCACTGAATACCCCGCGAGGGGGGTATGCTGTATTGACCATTTCTTAGTTACGTTTGGCGCGCAATTTCCATCCCCTGCACACCCACGTGTAGTTCTCTTATGCCGCATCTTCACAGCTGTGAGAACAATCACCATCTGATATATAAAGATGGGTTGTGGGTCACGTAAGCCCAGTCCTCTCTAGGATCTGTGGAAGCAACAATGGAGGAAGGTTGTAATGTAATAGCAGTGTCTCCGGAACATTTCTCTGCTAATCACCACCATGTATACAGCTATTGTTTCGAAAATGAGAAGTGGAATCAGTCCCTCCCTCTGGGAGCATTGCAAGTGTACGATGATGATGACTTTCCCGAATACGACAGTACTTTGGCACTGTTGCAGATGGTTGAGTTGGTCAAGACCCGAGCGGCACTTTTGAGGAAGGCACCAGCGCTCCTCTATGACGAACGTGAATTGTCTAGGGGTGACCTCCGAATGACAATGTCTAGAACAGCCGTCAAAGACCCAACACAGAACATGCTATTTGTGAACCATAGCACCGGTGTCGAGTCCAAAGTTCTGGCTATCAGTAAGAACCTTCGCGACGCAGATGTTGTCGTCGTCACATGTCCAGGGAGGGACGATACTACTCTCATGGTGGACGTCCAAAACTCACGGAGCCCTGTATCAGCAAGTAAGTGTGTGCTGCAAACTGTGTTTGGAGAGAATCGGAAGTCATAGACATTGGCTTTCCCTTTGTTTGTTTTGCTAGGACTGACATTCAAGGAATCGCCCAAGTTTGACAGAAGTGACTTCCCAGAGGAGGAGTATTACTACTCCGAACTATTCTCATCTGACGACACAAGATGGATTCTAGGAGTCGCAGGCTATGAAACAAACTGTGGACCCAGACCCAGTCATGTACTCCTGCGGAATGACGACGTGTATGCACCTCTATCCGTTGAGAACCACAGGCCGTTGAGAACGCACGTGTACGCCACCATACAAGAAGTGGTCAATGAAGACAACAACCAGATTGAACTGCGGCAGCTGGTGCCAGCCAGACAAGAGGAGACCACTAGACCCAGACTGTTCGTGGGTGCTGGAGGTGATGCTGTGAGAGTTGTAACCGAGAGGTTCGTGCCATTTCCCTTTCTTGTATGTTCGTTGACGTCATGTTAATGACTCTTTCTCGTGTTGTATGTTTCCTTCTTTCCCATATGCAGAGGATGGGGCAAGAGCCGTGAATGCCAACCTACTGATGCGAACCCTCCCGACAAGCAGCTGATGTTGATGTTCGACCACCCCACAAGGGGTTACCTCAGACGCATACAGGGTAGCCTCGCTACACCGCGCGCTCAGACCACTGTGTTCAGCATCGACCCTAGAACCCCTAGCGATGTGGTGCTAACCGGCCTAGCTATAGGTGGTGTCCACTTCGCCACGACCCTTGCAAGAATGGTGAATGCTTGTGGAGTACCGATGACTTCGGGAGCTGACGGATCCGGAGAGGATACAATTGTTCCCACTCCAGACTGTGTCTGCTTCCTTGATGATGCAGACATGAACGAACACTCCGCTACTGCTGCCACAGATGCACGCCATCAACTCGCCAGACAAACGCACGCCACTGCAACACCTGGAAGCATGCACGCGGAGGTTACTGACACGATGTGTTAGTGCTAAGTATTAAACCCAATACCCATATCGTGCTGTGTTATGTGTTGAATACTGACATGTTCACTGTCCAGTTGAATGGTGTGTGTGTTCTTGTGTTGTTTGTGGTGATCACAGGCGTGAAGGTGCACTTCGATTTCGATCTTGACGCGATCGACGTGATCACCATTAAGAAGAAGGTTTCCATGAACACCGAATTCAGATTCCTGCTCAGGGCGGCTGCCCAAGTCCTATTCCAACTAGCAGCGATGACACAGCCCGCGGAATTCTGGCTGCCGCTCACGAAGAGCATGGAAACTAAGGGGCGTGATCTAACGTTCAAAAACGAGAAGCAGAGATGGAGGCAATTCAAAGCACTGAAGAGTATGGCATCTGTTGGCTGTATGTATGTATGTGTTCGCGAGAGTGGTCTTATATCTCTATCCAATGCTTTCATGTGTGTTCCAGTGGCCATGTGGGCCCGGAGGGATACGACAGCTTTCCGTATGGACAACCTGGACTCATCCGTTGGAACCCTTGAAAGCACCGAATCATGTAAGTGTCATAAAATATTCATATTTTATATGTAAATACATACATCTGCCTCAATATGTGTATATAACTGTGTACGGAATGAGATCTTCGTTCGGACGAGTGTACATGCAAACGACATAACCAATTCCTTCTCTGCTTCGTGTTATTAATGCAGCTTCTCTTCAACTTGGGAGCGTCAAGAGAACCAGTACACCCACATCCATGGACTTCCCATGCCCGCCGCCACCGAAAAGGGAGTGTCCGTCGAGTCGAATGAGGGGGAAACCTGTCCCGTTCAACCTTGCCTCCAGTCCTGTTCCTGTCGACTCATCCGACACTGAAGAAGAAAAACAAGACGGACACAACGGCAGTGCAGAAAGTATTGCCCCAGCAGGCGATTATGCCGATCACACAGCAACAGCACCCTCGTCTCCTGCCCTGTTGGCTGCTACTGCATCGGATGGTGCTGATGACACAGCAACTGCACCACCTTCTCCTGTACAGTCACCCCTGCCAACTGCTACTACTTCTGATGATGCCTCCACACGGCCTGAAGACGTGCTGTAAGTAGACTCACCTAATTTACAACCTTTACTGCTGCTCTCCTTGTGGTTGTGCTCGCTGGTGTCTTTGATCTGTACACAGGAGAAGGAAAACATATCGAGAATGCCTAAATATATTGTATCTGTTTTTCTATGTTTTGTATCGCAGGACTCCAAGACTAGTTACGAAGGACGAAGAACGCTATCTCAAAGATGTTACTCCTGATGCTCGCGTTGTCGAACACGGATTCGTCACCCACAAGGCCAACGTCAGAACGTTCATCTACAAGGACAACAAAGCTAACGGCGATGACACCTCTGTCCGCAATAGCACTCTCCGCAGGGCCATCGGAGCTCTGGACCATGCGCCTAATGACGCCTTTATAGTCCAGCACATAGATGGAAATGGTGCGACGACGCATCACTACTCCTTTGCAAAGTTCACGCAAACGAACGGTACACGCCATGCTGCGCTAGCCAAAGGCTGTAGTTCATTTCTGAGTGCGTACAAATATCTGCATGCTAACTTACCTTGATATATACCTCTGTGCGCGAAGCTCTTTGTTGGTGTATCCACTTCTGCCCTTCTTACTCCTCCTGTCCAACTTCACCATACGTTCCGCATATCTGCTTGCGTTATATCGCTTACTACCATACATTGGCCAACGTTCTTCATGTGCATCCAACGGGCGGAGATGAACACTGCCTTTGTCATTTGTACATCTCAACGCCTGCGTGAAAGGCAGTATGTATGAAAAACTGCCGCTGTGCATGCAATTGCTATGCAATATACACATAACATGATGCTTGCATGTATAACAACGTGCTACCTCTGTGCCGTGCTGTGAACAGAATAACACCCACCAATGTGTGGATAGTCTGGGCGGTCCGACTGCAACAGACTCTGGCACTACGAGGCCATGTCCACTAGCAGTTTCAGTTGCCAAGGCAGGTAGAGAATCAGTTGGAAGTGCGCAGTTGCATGTAACAGATGCTGCATCTAGATGGCCCCTTTCACAACAAGCTAGAAGATCTTGCAAATCCACAGTCTGGTTGATGGGCAGGTATACTCCACGATCCCGTGAGATAGACACCTTGTGGGAAGGGTAGGAGCAAGTGCAGAATAAGCCACACTTGGCACATACGCTGGCATGGGGTCTGCAATATACGCCGTTGAACTGCACGCCTGCAACATCTTGTAATATCCGTCTCCAGTCCTCCCTCTGCTCATTATCCAAACAACACACTCCATGTTGAGAGCATAGCAGCAGCTGTTGTGAACACTGTCCCTCCGTTCTACACGATAGGAAATGACTCGGGCAAAATACTAGTAGGGAACAAGTTTGATGACAAAATTTACCTCTCTGATGGGAAGCTTGTGTTCTTTGGCAAAAGTAAACAGAACAATCATTCCCTGTGCAGGTCTGATATGAATGGTCGCGGCAATTTACAGGACAGATTATAGCTGTACGGGTATCGTTGTCGATACCATCCACTCCTTGAGAAGGTAAAAAAAAGTGCTCATTCAACCGACTACAAGCTCCTTGTTCATCCATCGTTGCTGTTCTAAGGAAAAAAACTCCTCCCAGCTGCATTTATTTCATGTGTCAAACTGTCATATATGCTGTCAAAAAGTGACATGTGCATTCTTTTTTGAACTATTACTATGGAGACGGCATCCATATAAAGTTCCCTTCCACAGCCATAACTGCTCAATTTAGTTTACGTTGAGGATGACTGTGGAAAAGAAGAAGCAGCTGAAGAAGATGAAGAAAAAGGAGGGTACTAGAAATGATGCACCTCCGCCTTCCACCCCTGACAAAGTACCACCTGCTACAGCTGGAAGTCCTACTCTACACGACGTTCTCCTACAGGACACGGCGGTCCCTACATCGCCAAAGGCGGCAGAGCAACGCAGAGGAATGTTTCAATTAAACATGGATGATTTGGACTTGCAACAGTTGCTCGACAATACGTCGTCTGGCGAACCTGCAGCTAAAAGGCCACGCTTCGAACACTCCGACAATATTTTCGAAGCCCTCCTCCAAGGCATGCAGGACACTCAACCAGTTGAGGCTGTCCCTTATTCCGCATCCAGTACTGAAACTGTGACTAATCTTCCTGATAACGATGTTCCTGAAAAGCCTGCGCAACTGGCATTCGATAACCAGGGTGATGGTACGGATATGACGCATGCTCAACGAGAAGCATTGTGCAGGAGGTATAAAGTCCACCCAGTCGGCACAGAGTCCACACCCATTGTTGATTTAGTTACTCCCTATAGTCAGTCAACGACTTTGCCAACAGCCACTACAGCAGAAAAGGTGATCGACAACGTCCAGGACAAAAAGGAGACGGAGGACAGGGACGACAGGATAAAGACCGAACCAGAGCAAAAGGAGGAGGACAACGACGAGGAGCACGACGAGGAGGAGGACCAGGAGAAGGAGGAGGAGGACCTACCACAATACCACCACCAGGTGAAAACCGAGACGAAGCTATCCGGGCCAGGTCATACTTTCGTTTTTCACGTTGCAAAAATCGACATTGCCAACTTCAACAACTGATATGTCAGGACCCATTGAATTGTGTGCTTATGTTGCTCTTCCTCTGGTTTCAACTGAAGGCCGCCCTTATCTACATAAAAAAACCTTACTTGCCAGCTCCACCATTTGCATAAAATACCTGAAGGACGTTTCTGGAAGGTGCGATTTTTATGACCACCTCGATGGATACAGTGTAAAACTCCTCCGTGGTGATGTTTATTCTAGTGATGGAAATCCAACCCATGTACTGAATTTCCTGTTTTCTATGGGAGTTGCAACAGACAGAAAGTGGAGGATCAGTGTGACGCCACTTAGTAAATCCTTCAGAGATAAATGGGAAACCCCACTTCATTATCAACAATCAACAACAGTACGTGAATTTGTACATGCGTTAATATCTCTCTTACAAACTGCCATCCGTATAAAATACACTCGCAAATATGAGGATGTATATGAAAGTATCATCACTGTCATCGATGAGATACAATACTTCATGTCCAAGCATCATGATGAATGGATGTTGTTTTTGGAGGACACAACCAGCCATGAATACATCACTATAAAGGATGCTGTACTTTCACTCCTTTACATCTACACCAAGTACCCCCATCCACTTCTCAAAGAAGAAGTCGAGATTTTCAAAATACGTCTCAACTCCGAACCCAGGAATGTTTTCATGACCATGGAAGAATCACCCTTCCCTCGCCCCGTTATCTGTTTAACCAATCAAGTACTCCACATGAATGCTCTCTTCTCCACATTGAATTTTCTATACAACAACCAACTGCGTAGATTCCTCCGTTCAACGCTATGGTAGCATTAGTTTTCTTTCCTTATTCCTCCTGGTTTCTAATACTTTGTTTCCTATTTCACTGAAGGGTGAACCCCTTTTCCTTCCAAATAAGCGCATCCTATAATATCCAAGCCCACGTAACATTCTTTCAAAGCCATATACATTCTTTCTATCCCTCATACATTCTTTCTATTCCTCATACATTCTTTACAAAAACAATACATTCCTTCTCTACACTAAACATTCCTCTTCTCCTTTTTTTCCTTAAATTTAATAAATATGGAATGAAGTCAACTTCTTCAATGGATCTATGATCTATCTTTTTGGGGGGGCAATACAGGGGTGTGGGTATGGGGGCTAGTACTTCTCCTGTCTAAGTGTCTGGTTTGTTCGAAAACAGGAAAAAACTCCGGTGGTATGGTGTGTGGTGGTAGTAGTGGTGTGTGTATATCTGGTGTATGTGTAGGTGGTGTATGTGTAGGTGGTGTTGGTGTGCATCTGCATCTTGGCAGGAGGTGGATCTCCTTACGAACGTGCGTGAAATTTAAGGAAATAAGACTATAAGGAATAAGAGAAGTGACAGTGATGAGCAACAGCATGACAGTTCACTTGTCACTTTTATGACATGTGGTCAATGTATGCGTGCAATGGGAGGGTTGTCAAGAAGATTCTCTATTCTTATTTTCTTATTTCCTTAGCTTTCTGGGGCTTCTTTAGGGAGAGCAGGCGACTATAGTACGTTGTACTTACATTTTTTATATTTATTTTTTAAAAATAAAACTACATTTATACATATAGACCTACTAAGCATGTGCATTTTTTTATTTTCTTTTTTTAAAAGATTTTTTTATTTTATTTTTCGAGAATATTTTTCAGAAAAAGTCTTTCTGAAAAATATTCTTTTCGAAAAATAAAATAAAAAAATCTTTTAAAAAAAGAAAATAAAAAAATGCACATGCTTAGTAGGTCTATATGTATAAATGTAGTTTTATTTTTAAAAAATAAATATAAAAAATGTAAGTACAACGTACTATAGTCGCCTGCTCTCCCTAAAGAAGCCCCAGAAAGCTAAGGAAATAAGAAAATAAGAATAGAGAATCTTCTTGACAACCCTCCCATTGCACGCATACATTGACCACATGTCATAAAAGTGACAAGTGAACTGTCATGCTGTTGCTCATCACTGTCACTTCTCTTATTCCTTATAGTCTTATTTCCTTAAATTTCACGCACGTTCGTAAGGAGATCCACCTCCTGCCAAGATGCAGATGCACACCAACACCACCTACACATACACCACCTACACATACACCAGATATACACACACCACTACTACCACCACACACCATACCACCGGAGTTTTTTCCTGTTTTCGAACAAACCAGACACTTAGACAGGAGAAGTACTAGCCCCCATACCCACACCCCTGTATTGCCCCCCCAAAAAGATAGATCATAGATCCATTGAAGAAGTTGACTTCATTCCATATTTATTAAATGTGTGGGTATGGGGGCTAGTACTTCTCCTGTCTAAGTGTCTGGTTTGTTCGAAAACAGGAAAAACTCCGGTGGTATGGTAACATTCTTTCAAAGCCATATACATTCTTTCTATCCCTCATACATTCTTTCTATTCCTCATACATTCTTTACAAAAACAATACATTCCTTCTCTACACTAAACATTCCTCTTCTCCTTTTTTTCCTTAAATTTAATAAATATGGAATGAAGTCAACTTCTTCAATGGATCTATGATCTATCTTTTTGGGGGGGCAATACAGGGGTGTGGGTATGGGGGCTAGTACTTCTCCTGTCTAAGTGTCTGGTTTGTTCGAAAACAGGAAAAAACTCCGGTGGTATGGTGTGTGGTGGTAGTAGTGGTGTGTGTATATCTGGTGTATGTGTAGGTGGTGTATGTGTAGGTGGTGTTGGTGTGCATCTGCATCTTGGCAGGAGGTGGATCTCCTTACGAACGTGCGTGAAATTTAAGGAAATAAGACTATAAGGAATAAGAGAAGTGACAGTGATGAGCAACAGCATGACAGTTCACTTGTCACTTTTATGACATGTGGTCAATGTATGCGTGCAATGGGAGGGTTGTCAAGAAGATTCTCTATTCTTATTTTCTTATTTCCTTAGCTTTCTGGGGCTTCTTTAGGGAGAGCAGGCGACTATAGTACGTTGTACTTACATTTTTTATATTTATTTTTTAAAAATAAAACTACATTTATACATATAGACCTACTAAGCATATGCATTTTTTTATTTTCTTTTTTTAAAAGATTTTTTTATTTTATTTTTCGAAAAGAATATTTTTCAGAAAGACTTTTTCTGAAAAATATTCTCGAAAAATAAAATAAAAAAATCTTTTAAAAAAAGAAAATAAAAAAATGCACATGCTTAGTAGGTCTATATGTATAAATGTAGTTTTATTTTTAAAAAATAAATATAAAAAATGTAAGTACAACGTACTATAGTCGCCTGCTCTCCCTAAAGAAGCCCCAGAAAGCTAAGGAAATAAGAAAATAAGAATAGAGAATCTTCTTGACAACCCTCCCATTGCACGCATACATTGACCACATGTCATAAAAGTGACAAGTGAACTGTCATGCTGTTGCTCATCACTGTCACTTCTCTTATTCCTTATAGTCTTATTTCCTTAAATTTCACGCACGTTCGTAAGGAGATCCACCTCCTGCCAAGATGCAGATGCACACCAACACCACCTACACATACACCAGCTACACATACACCAGATATACACACACCACTACTACCACCACACACCATACCACCGGAGTTTTTTCCTGTTTTCGAACAAACCAGACACTTAGACAGGAGAAGTACTAGCCCCCATACCCACACCCCTGTATTGCCCCCCCAAAAAGATAGATCATAGATCCATTGAAGAAGTTGACTTCATTCCATATTTATTAAATTTAAGGAAAAAAAGGAGAAGAGGAATGTTTAGTGTAGAGAAGGAATGTATTGTTTTTGTAAAGAATGTATGAGGAATAGAAAGAATGTATGAGGGATAGAAAGAATGTATATGGCTTTGAAAGAATGTTACGTGGGCTTGGATATTATAGAATGCGCTTATTTGGAAGGAAAAGGGGTTCACCCTTCAGTGAAATAGGAAACAAAGTATTAGAAACCAGGAGGAATAAGGAAAGAAAACTAATGCTACCATAGCGTTGAACGGAGGAATCTACGCAGTTGGTTGTTGTATAGAAAATTCAATGTGGAGAAGAGAGCATTCATGTGGAGTACTTGATTGGTTAAACAGATAACGGGGCGAGGGAAGGGTGATTCTTCCATGGTCATGAAAACATTCCTGGGTTCGGAGTTGAGACGTATTTTGAAAATCTCGACTTCTTCTTTGAGAAGTGGATGGGGGTACTTGGTGTAGATGTAAAGGAGTGAAAGTACAGCATCCTTTATAGTGATGTATTCATGGCTGGTTGTGTCCTCCAAAAACAACATCCATTCATCATGATGCTTGGACATGAAGTATTGTATCTCATCGATGACAGTGATGATACTTTCATATACATCCTCATATTTGCGAGTGTATTTTATACGGATGGCAGTTTGTAAGAGAGATATTAACGCATGTACAAATTCACGTACTGTTGTTGATTGTTGATAATGAAGTGGGGTTTCCCATTTATCTCTGAAGGATTTACTAAGTGGCGTCACACTGATCCTCCACTTTCTGTCTGTTGCAACTCCCATAGAAAACAGGAAATTCAGTACATGGGTTGGATTTCCATCACTAGAATAAACATCACCACGGAGGAGTTTTACACTGTATCCATCGAGGTGGTCATAAAAATCGCACCTTCCAGAAACGTCCTTCAGGTATTTTATGCAAATGGTGGAGCTGGCAAGTAAGGTTTTTTTATGTAGATAAGGGCGGCCTTCAGTTGAAACCAGAGGAAGAGCAACATAAGCACACAATTCAATGGGTCCTGACATATCAGTTGTTGAAGTTGGCAATGTCGATTTTTGCAACGTGAAAAACGAAAGTATGACCTGGCCCGGATAGCTTCGTCTCGGTTTTCACCTGGTGGTGGTATTGTGGTAGGTCCTCCTCCTCCTTCTCCTGGTCCTCCTCCTCGTCGTGCTCCTCGTCGTTGTCCTCCTCCTTTTGCTCTGGTTCGGTCTTTATCCTGTCGTCCCTGTCCTCCGTCTCCTTTTTGTCCTGGACGTTGTCGATCACCTTTTCTGCTGTAGTGGCTGTTGGCAAAGTCGTTGACTGACTATAGGGAGTAACTAAATCAACAATGGGTGTGGACTCTGTGCCGACTGGGTGGACTTTATACCTCCTGCACAATGCTTCTCGTTGAGCATGCGTCATATCCGTACCATCACCCTGGTTATCGAATGCCAGTTGCGCAGGCTTTTCAGGAACATCGTTATCAGGAAGATTAGTCACAGTTTCAGTACTGGATGCGGAATAAGGGACAGCCTCAACTGGTTGAGTGTCCTGCATGCCTTGGAGGAGGGCTTCGAAAATATTCATTCCATATTTATTAAATTTAAGGAAAAAAAGGAGAAGAGGAATGTTTAGTGTAGAGAAGGAATGTATTGTTTTTGTAAAGAATGTATGAGGAATAGAAAGAATGTATGAGGGATAGAAAGAATGTATATGGCTTTGAAAGAATGTTACGTGGGCTTGGATATTATAGGATGCGCTTATTTGGAAGGAAAAGGGGTTCACCCTTCAGTGAAATAGGAAACAAAGTATTAGAAACCAGGAGGAATAAGGAAAGAAAACTAATGCTACCATAGCGTTGAACGGAGGAATCTACGCAGTTGGTTGTTGTATTATTATTATTATTTTGCTTGTTCGCGTTGGCATCAACCTGCATAAAGCAGGTATATAGCCTTCGCTTAAGCTGCCATAAAAAAGAAAGCTCATCCTAAGCGAGAGGGCTAGAGGGAAATATAACGATAACGAGATACAGAATACAAAGAAATCCAATGAGTTCAACGTACAATTCAAAACAAGAAAGAAAGGGAAGAAAAACAGAGCCGAATCTACCGATTGATCCATCAATCGACAAAGGGGACTAATCCGTTAGTGTTGCAAAGTAGAAGCTGATTATAGTTGCAGATCTCCAGGCCAGGGCCAGCATATTGCCGATTCTGGATAGGTCTCCGCAGCATTTGATGTGGTAATTATCATAATGTTTGATAAAATTGTTAGAGTATCTAGTATCTAGAGTACCGAGTCTCTAGTATCTAGAGTATCTAGTGTAATTGTATCCGTTATTATTGTTAAGGGTATCTAGTGTAATTGTATCCGTTATTATTGTTAAGGGTATCTAGTGTAATTGTATAACTTCAGCCATTACACACAGCACACATTAGATCCTTCCACTTTCGACGATCCTGGGCGAGCTGCCTCAGTGCAACTAGATCCTCGTGTGATGTGAGGGAGTTTGTGGATCTGGAATTTTTCAGGTCGTTGTTGATGGATCGCGGGAGTGTTGTTCTCGGGCGGCCTGCATTGAGGTTGATTCGAGAGCGACTCTCACCGCGACCAGCATTGGATATTCAGCTTCAATTGCCCAATGAAACAGCGTATGCGGATGACGTAGACTTCATCAGCACCAGCCTACAATATTTGCATGACAATCAACCCATACTATCATCCTCGTTAGCGGAATACAATCTAAAAATGAATGAAGCCAAAACCGAATATACTACAATTAAAAGAGAAAAGGACAGAGTAGACGAGCGATGGCGGAACACATTGAATTTTCTATACAACAACCAACTGCGTAGATTCCTCCGTTCAACGCTATGGTAGCATTAGTTTTCTTTCCTTATTCCTCCTGGTTTCTAATACTTTGTTTCCTATTTCACTGAAGGGTGAACCCCTTTTCCTTCCAAATAAGCGCATCCTATAATATCCAAGCCCACGTAACATTCTTTCAAAGCCATATACATTCTTTCTATCCCTCATACATTCTTTCTATTCCTCATACATTCTTTACAAAAACAATACATTCCTTCTCTACACTAAACATTCCTCTTCTCCTTTTTTTCCTTAAATTTAATAAATATGGAATGAAGTCAACTTCTTCAATGGATCTATGATCTATCTTTTTGGGGGGGCAATACAGGGGTGTGGGTATGGGGGCTAGTACTTCTCCTGTCTAAGTGTCTGGTTTGTTCGAAAACAGGAAAAAACTCCGGTGGTATGGTGTGTGGTGGTAGTAGTGGTGTGTGTATATCTGGTGTATGTGTAGGTGGTGTATGTGTAGGTGGTGTTGGTGTGCATCTGCATCTTGGCAGGAGGTGGATCTCCTTACGAACGTGCGTGAAATTTAAGGAAATAAGACTATAAGGAATAAGAGAAGTGACAGTGATGAGCAACAGCATGACAGTTCACTTGTCACTTTTATGACATGTGGTCAATGTATGCGTGCAATGGGAGGGTTGTCAAGAAGATTCTCTATTCTTATTTTCTTATTTCCTTAGCTTTCTGGGGCTTCTTTAGGGAGAGCAGGCGACTATAGTACGTTGTACTTACATTTTTTATATTTATTTTTTAAAAATAAAACTACATTTATACATATAGACCTACTAAGCATGTGCATTTTTTTATTTTCTTTTTTTAAAAGATTTTTTTATTTTATTTTTCGAGAATATTTTTCAGAAAAAGTCTTTCTGAAAGCTAAGAAAGCTAAGGAAATAAGAAAATAAGAATAGAGAATCTTCTTGACAACCCTCCCATTGCACGCATACATTGACCACATGTCATAAAAGTGACAAGTGAACTGTCATGCTGTTGCTCATCACTGTCACTTCTCTTATTCCTTATAGTCTTATTTCCTTAAATTTCACGCACGTTCGTAAGGAGATCCACCTCCTGCCAAGATGCAGATGCACACCAACACCACCTACACATACACCACCTACACATACACCAGATATACACACACCACTACTACCACCACACACCATACCACCGGAGTTTTTTCCTGTTTTCGAACAAACCAGACACTTAGACAGGAGAAGTACTAGCCCCCATACCCACACCCCTGTATTGCCCCCCCAAAAAGATAGATCATAGATCCATTGAAGAAGTTGACTTCATTCCATATTTATTAAATTTAAGGAAAAAAAGGAGAAGAGGAATGTTTAGTGTAGAGAAGGAATGTATTGTTTTTGTAAAGAATGTATGAGGAATAGAAAGAATGTATGAGGGATAGAAAGAATGTATATGGCTTTGAAAGAATGTTACGTGGGCTTGGATATTATAGGATGCGCTTATTTGGAAGGAAAAGGGGTTCACCCTTCAGTGAAATAGGAAACAAAGTATTAGAAACCAGGAGGAATAAGGAAAGAAAACTAATGCTACCATAGCGTTGAACGGAGGAATCTACGCAGTTGGTTGTTGTATAGAAAATTCAATGTGTTCCGCCATCGCTCGTCTACTCTGTCCTTTTCTCTTTTAATTGTAGTATATTCGGTTTTGGCTTCATTCATTTTTAGATTGTATTCCGCTAACGAGGATGATAGTATGGGTTGTACTTACATTTTTTATATTTATTTTTTAAAAATAAAACTACATTTATACATATAGACCTACTAAGCATGTGCATTTTTTTATTTTCTTTTTTTAAAAGATTTTTTTATTTTATTTTTCGAGAATATTTTTCAGAAAAAGTCTTTCTGAAAAATATTCTTTTCGAAAAATAAAATAAAAAAATCTTTTAAAAAAAGAAAATAAAAAAATGCACATGCTTAGTAGGTCTATATGTATAAATGTAGTTTTATTTTTAAAAAATAAATATAAAAAATGTAAGTACAACGTACTATAGTCGCCTGCTCTCCCTAAAGAAGCCCCAGAAAGCTAAGGAAATAAGAAAATAAGAATAGAGAATCTTCTTGACAACCCTCCCATTGCACGCATACATTGACCACATGTCATAAAAGTGACAAGTGAACTGTCATGCTGTTGCTCATCACTGTCACTTCTCTTATTCCTTATAGTCTTATTTCCTTAAATTTCACGCACGTTCGTAAGGAGATCCACCTCCTGCCAAGATGCAGATGCACACCAACACCACCTACACATACACCACCTACACATACACCAGATATACACACACCACTACTACCACCACACACCATACCACCGGAGTTTTTTCCTGTTTTCGAACAAACCAGACACTTAGACAGGAGAAGTACTAGCCCCCATACCCACACCCCTGTATTGCCCCCCCAAAAAGATAGATCATAGATCCATTGAAGAAGTTGACTTCATTCCATATTTATTAAATGTGTGGGTATGGGGGCTAGTACTTCTCCTGTCTAAGTGTCTGGTTTGTTCGAAAACAGGAAAAAACTCCGGTGGTATGGTAACATTCTTTCAAAGCCATATACATTCTTTCTATCCCTCATACATTCTTTCTATTCCTCATACATTCTTTACAAAAACAATACATTCCTTCTCTACACTAAACATTCCTCTTCTCCTTTTTTTCCTTAAATTTAATAAATATGGAATGAAGTCAACTTCTTCAATGGATCTATGATCTATCTTTTTGGGGGGGCAATACAGGGGTGTGGGTATGGGGGCTAGTACTTCTCCTGTCTAAGTGTCTGGTTTGTTCGAAAACAGGAAAAAACTCCGGTGGTATGGTGTGTGGTGGTAGTAGTGGTGTGTGTATATCTGGTGTATGTGTAGGTGGTGTATGTGTAGGTGGTGTTGGTGTGCATCTGCATCTTGGCAGGAGGTGGATCTCCTTACGAACGTGCGTGAAATTTAAGGAAATAAGACTATAAGGAATAAGAGAAGTGACAGTGATGAGCAACAGCATGACAGTTCACTTGTCACTTTTATGACATGTGGTCAATGTATGCGTGCAATGGGAGGGTTGTCAAGAAGATTCTCTATTCTTATTTTCTTATTTCCTTAGCATTCTGGGGCTTCTTTAGGGAGAGCAGGCGACTATAGTACGTTGTACTTACATTTTTTATATTTATTTTTTAAAAATAAAACTACATTTATACATATAGACCTACTAAGCATGTGCATTTTTTTATTTTCTTTTTTTAAAAGATTTTTTTATTTTATTTTTCGAAAAGAATATTTTTCAGAAAGACTTTTTCTGAAAAATATTCTCGAAAAATAAAATAAAAAAATCTTTTAAAAAAAGAAAATAAAAAAAATGCACATGCTTAGTAGGTCTATATGTATAAATGTAGTTTTATTTTTAAAAAATAAATATAAAAAATGTAAGTACAACGTACTATAGTCGCCTGCTCTCCCTAAAGAAGCCCCAGAAAGCTAAGGAAATAAGAAAATAAGAATAGAGAATCTTCTTGACAACCCTCCCATTGCACGCATACATTGACCACATGTCATAAAAGTGACAAGTGAACTGTCATGCTGTTGCTCATCACTGTCACTTCTCTTATTCCTTATAGTCTTATTTCCTTAAATTTCACGCACGTTCGTAAGGAGATCCACCTCCTGCCAAGATGCAGATGCACACCAACACCACCTACACATACACCACCTACACATACACCAGATATACACACACCACTACTACCACCACACACCATACCACCGGAGTTTTTTCCTGTTTTCGAACAAACCAGACACTTAGACAGGAGAAGTACTAGCCCCCATACCCACACCCCTGTATTGCCCCCCCAAAAAGATAGATCATAGATCCATTGAAGAAGTTGACTTCATTCCATATTTATTAAATTTAAGGAAAAAAAGGAGAAGAGGAATGTTTAGTGTAGAGAAGGAATGTATTGTTTTTGTAAAGAATGTATGAGGAATAGAAAGAATGTATGAGGGATAGAAAGAATGTATATGGCTTTGAAAGAATGTTACGTGGGCTTGGATATTATAGGATGCGCTTATTTGGAAGGAAAAGGGGTTCACCCTTCAGTGAAATAGGAAACAAAGTATTAGAAACCAGGAGGAATAAGGAAAGAAAACTAATGCTACCATAGCGTTGAACGGAGGAATCTACGCAGTTGGTTGTTGTATAGAAAATTCAATGTGGAGAAGAGAGCATTCATGTGGAGTACTTGATTGGTTAAACAGATAACGGGGCGAGGGAAGGGTGATTCTTCCATGGTCATGAAAACATTCCTGGGTTCGGAGTTGAGACGTATTTTGAAAATCTCGACTTCTTCTTTGAGAAGTGGATGGGGGTACTTGGTGTAGATGTAAAGGAGTGAAAGTACAGCATCCTTTATAGTGATGTATTCATGGCTGGTTGTGTCCTCCAAAAACAACATCCATTCATCATGATGCTTGGACATGAAGTATTGTATCTCATCGATGACAGTGATGATACTTTCATATACATCCTCATATTTGCGAGTGTATTTTATACGGATGGCAGTTTGTAAGAGAGATATTAACGCATGTACAAATTCACGTACTGTTGTTGATTGTTGATAATGAAGTGGGGTTTCCCATTTATCTCTGAAGGATTTACTAAGTGGCGTCACACTGATCCTCCACTTTCTGTCTGTTGCAACTCCCATAGAAAACAGGAAATTCAGTACATGGGTTGGATTTCCATCACTAGAATAAACATCACCACGGAGGAGTTTTACACTGTATCCATCGAGGTGGTCATAAAAATCGCACCTTCCAGAAACGTCCTTCAGGTATTTTATGCAAATGGTGGAGCTGGCAAGTAAGGTTTTTTTATGTAGATAAGGGCGGCCTTCAGTTGAAACCAGAGGAAGAGCAACATAAGCACACAATTCAATGGGTCCTGACATATCAGTTGTTGAAGTTGGCAATGTCGATTTTTGCAACGTGAAAAACGAAAGTATGACCTGGCCCGGATAGCTTCGTCTCGGTTTTCACCTGGTGGTGGTATTGTGGTAGGTCCTCCTCCTCCTTCTCCTGGTCCTCCTCCTCGTCGTGCTCCTCGTCGTTGTCCTCCTCCTTTTGCTCTGGTTCGGTCTTTATCCTGTCGTCCCTGTCCTCCGTCTCCTTTTTGTCCTGGACGTTGTCGATCACCTTTTCTGCTGTAGTGGCTGTTGGCAAAGTCGTTGACTGACTATAGGGAGTAACTAAATCAACAATGGGTGTGGACTCTGTGCCGACTGGGTGGACTTTATACCTCCTGCACAATGCTTCTCGTTGAGCATGCGTCATATCCGTACCATCACCCTGGTTATCGAATGCCAGTTGCGCAGGCTTTTCAGGAACATCGTTATCAGGAAGATTAGTCACAGTTTCAGTACTGGATGCGGAATAAGGGACAGCCTCAACTGGTTGAGTGTCCTGCATGCCTTGGAGGAGGGCTTCGAAAATATTCATTCCATATTTATTAAATTTAAGGAAAAAAAGGAGAAGAGGAATGTTTAGTGTAGAGAAGGAATGTATTGTTTTTGTAAAGAATGTATGAGGAATAGAAAGAATGTATGAGGGATAGAAAGAATGTATATGGCTTTGAAAGAATGTTACGTGGGCTTGGATATTATAGGATGCGCTTATTTGGAAGGAAAAGGGGTTCACCCTTCAGTGAAATAGGAAACAAAGTATTAGAAACCAGGAGGAATAAGGAAAGAAAACTAATGCTACCATAGCGTTGAACGGAGGAATCTACGCAGTTGGTTGTTGTATTATTATTATTATTTTGCTTGTTCGCGTTGGCATCAACCTGCATAAAGCAGGTATATAGCCTTCGCTTAAGCTGCCATAAAAAAGAAAGCTCATCCTAAGCGAGAGGGCTAGAGGGAAATATAACGATAACGAGATACAGAATACAAAGAAATCCAATGAGTTCAACGTACAATTCAAAACAAGAAAGAAAGGGAAGAAAAACAGAGCCGAATCTACCGATTGATCCATCAATCGACAAAGGGGACTAATCCGTTAGTGTTGCAAAGTAGAAGCTGATTATAGTTGCAGATCTCCAGGCCAGGGCCAGCATATTGCCGATTCTGGATAGGTCTCCGCAGCATTTGATGTGGTAATTATCATAATGTTTGATAAAATTGTTAGAGTATCTAGTATCTAGAGTACCGAGTCTCTAGTATCTAGAGTATCTAGTGTAATTGTATCCGTTATTATTGTTAAGGGTATCTAGTGTAATTGTATCCGTTATTATTGTTAAGGGTATCTAGTGTAATTGTATAACTTCAGCCATTACACACAGCACACATTAGATCCTTCCACTTTCGACGATCCTGGGCGAGCTGCCTCAGTGCAACTAGATCCTCGTGTGATGTGAGGGAGTTTGTGGATCTGGAATTTTTCAGGTCGTTGTTGATGGATCGCGGGAGTGTTGTTCTCGGGCGGCCTGCATTGAGGTTGATTCGAGAGCGACTCTCACCGCGACCAGCATTGGATATTCAGCTTCAATTGCCCAATGAAACAGCGTATGCGGATGACGTAGACTTCATCAGCACCAGCCTACAATATTTGCATGACAATCAACCCAT
>NC_088649.1:1180987-1185987 GCF_964019385.1 Sycon ciliatum | reverse complement strand
TGTATTGCCCCCCCAAAAAGATAGATCATAGATCCATTGAAGAAGTTGACTTCATTCCATATTTATTAAATGTGTGGGTATGGGGGCTAGTACTTCTCCTGTCTAAGTGTCTGGTTTGTTCGAAAACAGGAAAAAACTCCGGTGGTATGGTAACATTCTTTCAAAGCCATATACATTCTTTCTATCCCTCATACATTCTTTCTATTCCTCATACATTCTTTACAAAAACAATACATTCCTTCTCTACACTAAACATTCCTCTTCTCCTTTTTTTCCTTAAATTTAATAAATATGGAATGAAGTCAACTTCTTCAATGGATCTATGATCTATCTTTTTGGGGGGGCAATACAGGGGTGTGGGTATGGGGGCTAGTACTTCTCCTGTCTAAGTGTCTGGTTTGTTCGAAAACAGGAAAAAACTCCGGTGGTATGGTGTGTGGTGGTAGTAGTGGTGTGTGTATATCTGGTGTATGTGTAGGTGGTGTATGTGTAGGTGGTGTTGGTGTGCATCTGCATCTTGGCAGGAGGTGGATCTCCTTACGAACGTGCGTGAAATTTAAGGAAATAAGACTATAAGGAATAAGAGAAGTGACAGTGATGAGCAACAGCATGACAGTTCACTTGTCACTTTTATGACATGTGGTCAATGTATGCGTGCAATGGGAGGGTTGTCAAGAAGATTCTCTATTCTTATTTTCTTATTTCCTTAGCTTTCTGGGGCTTCTTTAGGGAGAGCAGGCGACTATAGTACGTTGTACTTACATTTTTTATATTTATTTTTTAAAAATAAAACTACATTTATACATATAGACCTACTAAGCATGTGCATTTTTTTATTTTCTTTTTTTAAAAGATTTTTTTATTTTATTTTTCGAAAAGAATATTTTTCAGAAAGACTTTTTCTGAAAAATATTCTCGAAAAATAAAATAAAAAAATCTTTTAAAAAAAGAAAATAAAAAAATGCACATGCTTAGTAGGTCTATATGTATAAATGTAGTTTTATTTTTAAAAAATAAATATAAAAAATGTAAGTACAACGTACTATAGTCGCCTGCTCTCCCTAAAGAAGCCCCAGAAAGCTAAGGAAATAAGAAAATAAGAATAGAGAATCTTCTTGACAACCCTCCCATTGCACGCATACATTGACCACATGTCATAAAAGTGACAAGTGAACTGTCATGCTGTTGCTCATCACTGTCACTTCTCTTATTCCTTATAGTCTTATTTCCTTAAATTTCACGCACGTTCGTAAGGAGATCCACCTCCTGCCAAGATGCAGATGCACACCAACACCACCTACACATACACCACCTACACATACACCAGATATACACACACCACTACTACCACCACACACCATACCACCGGAGTTTTTTCCTGTTTTCGAACAAACCAGACACTTAGACAGGAGAAGTACTAGCCCCCATACCCACACCCCTGTATTGCCCCCCCAAAAAGATAGATCATAGATCCATTGAAGAAGTTGACTTCATTCCATATTTATTAAATTTAAGGAAAAAAAGGAGAAGAGGAATGTTTAGTGTAGAGAAGGAATGTATTGTTTTTGTAAAGAATGTATGAGGAATAGAAAGAATGTATGAGGGATAGAAAGAATGTATATGGCTTTGAAAGAATGTTACGTGGGCTTGGATATTATAGGATGCGCTTATTTGGAAGGAAAAGGGGTTCACCCTTCAGTGAAATAGGAAACAAAGTATTAGAAACCAGGAGGAATAAGGAAAGAAAACTAATGCTACCATAGCGTTGAACGGAGGAATCTACGCAGTTGGTTGTTGTATAGAAAATTCAATGTGGAGAAGAGAGCATTCATGTGGAGTACTTGATTGGTTAAACAGATAACGGGGCGAGGGAAGGGTGATTCTTCCATGGTCATGAAAACATTCCTGGGTTCGGAGTTGAGACGTATTTTGAAAATCTCGACTTCTTCTTTGAGAAGTGGATGGGGGTACTTGGTGTAGATGTAAAGGAGTGAAAGTACAGCATCCTTTATAGTGATGTATTCATGGCTGGTTGTGTCCTCCAAAAACAACATCCATTCATCATGATGCTTGGACATGAAGTATTGTATCTCATCGATGACAGTGATGATACTTTCATATACATCCTCATATTTGCGAGTGTATTTTATACGGATGGCAGTTTGTAAGAGAGATATTAACGCATGTACAAATTCACGTACTGTTGTTGATTGTTGATAATGAAGTGGGGTTTCCCATTTATCTCTGAAGGATTTACTAAGTGGCGTCACACTGATCCTCCACTTTCTGTCTGTTGCAACTCCCATAGAAAACAGGAAATTCAGTACATGGGTTGGATTTCCATCACTAGAATAAACATCACCACGGAGGAGTTTTACACTGTATCCATCGAGGTGGTCATAAAAATCGCACCTTCCAGAAACGTCCTTCAGGTATTTTATGCAAATGGTGGAGCTGGCAAGTAAGGTTTTTTTATGTAGATAAGGGCGGCCTTCAGTTGAAACCAGAGGAAGAGCAACATAAGCACACAATTCAATGGGTCCTGACATATCAGTTGTTGAAGTTGGCAATGTCGATTTTTGCAACGTGAAAAACGAAAGTATGACCTGGCCCGGATAGCTTCGTCTCGGTTTTCACCTGGTGGTGGTATTGTGGTAGGTCCTCCTCCTCCTTCTCCTGGTCCTCCTCCTCGTCGTGCTCCTCGTCGTTGTCCTCCTCCTTTTGCTCTGGTTCGGTCTTTATCCTGTCGTCCCTGTCCTCCGTCTCCTTTTTGTCCTGGACGTTGTCGATCACCTTTTCTGCTGTAGTGGCTGTTGGCAAAGTCGTTGACTGACTATAGGGAGTAACTAAATCAACAATGGGTGTGGACTCTGTGCCGACTGGGTGGACTTTATACCTCCTGCACAATGCTTCTCGTTGAGCATGCGTCATATCCGTACCATCACCCTGGTTATCGAATGCCAGTTGCGCAGGCTTTTCAGGAACATCGTTATCAGGAAGATTAGTCACAGTTTCAGTACTGGATGCGGAATAAGGGACAGCCTCAACTGGTTGAGTGTCCTGCATGCCTTGGAGGAGGGCTTCGAAAATATTCATTCCATATTTATTAAATTTAAGGAAAAAAAGGAGAAGAGGAATGTTTAGTGTAGAGAAGGAATGTATTGTTTTTGTAAAGAATGTATGAGGAATAGAAAGAATGTATGAGGGATAGAAAGAATGTATATGGCTTTGAAAGAATGTTACGTGGGCTTGGATATTATAGGATGCGCTTATTTGGAAGGAAAAGGGGTTCACCCTTCAGTGAAATAGGAAACAAAGTATTAGAAACCAGGAGGAATAAGGAAAGAAAACTAATGCTACCATAGCGTTGAACGGAGGAATCTACGCAGTTGGTTGTTGTATTATTATTATTATTTTGCTTGTTCGCGTTGGCATCAACCTGCATAAAGCAGGTATATAGCCTTCGCTTAAGCTGCCATAAAAAAGAAAGCTCATCCTAAGCGAGAGGGCTAGAGGGAAATATAACGATAACGAGATACAGAATACAAAGAAATCCAATGAGTTCAACGTACAATTCAAAACAAGAAAGAAAGGGAAGAAAAACAGAGCCGAATCTACCGATTGATCCATCAATCGACAAAGGGGACTAATCCGTTAGTGTTGCAAAGTAGAAGCTGATTATAGTTGCAGATCTCCAGGCCAGGGCCAGCATATTGCCGATTCTGGATAGGTCTCCGCAGCATTTGATGTGGTAATTATCATAATGTTTGATAAAATTGTTAGAGTATCTAGTATCTAGAGTACCGAGTCTCTAGTATCTAGAGTATCTAGTGTAATTGTATCCGTTATTATTGTTAAGGGTATCTAGTGTAATTGTATCCGTTATTATTGTTAAGGGTATCTAGTGTAATTGTATAACTTCAGCCATTACACACAGCACACATTAGATCCTTCCACTTTCGACGATCCTGGGCGAGCTGCCTCAGTGCAACTAGATCCTCGTGTGATGTGAGGGAGTTTGTGGATCTGGAATTTTTCAGGTCGTTGTTGATGGATCGCGGGAGTGTTGTTCTCGGGCGGCCTGCATTGAGGTTGATTCGAGAGCGACTCTCACCGCGACCAGCATTGGATATTCAGCTTCAATTGCCCAATGAAACAGCGTATGCGGATGACGTAGACTTCATCAGCACCAGCCTACAATATTTGCATGACAATCAACCCATACTATCATCCTCGTTAGCGGAATACAATCTAAAAATGAATGAAGCCAAAACCGAATATACTACAATTAAAAGAGAAAAGGACAGAGTAGACGAGCGATGGCGGAACACGGTCAAACTAGGATCGATGCTTGGAGTGGAGGAAGATATCAGTCGGAGAAAACGTCTAGCAACATGCGCCTTACATCAGCTGTGGGTGATATGGCTAAGAGGTAACCATGCCCGTGAACCCCTTCGGATTAGGTTATACGGCAGCTTTATTCTCCCAATACTTCTTTATAACTGCGGCACATGGAGCCTGACAGAGACTCAAGAAAAGAAACTTGACTCGTTCCACCGCCAGCAGTTACGGGCAGTCATAGGGGTCAAATATCCCCGTATAATACGCAATGAAGCACTGTACAAGCGCACTGGCTCCAAGCCACTCAGCAGAATCATCCAGTCTGCTAGGTGGAGAATGTTTGGCCACATGCTTCGACTAGACACCTCATCCCCGGTCCAGCAGGCTATGTCGGCATACTTTCAGCCAGGAAGCTCAGGGTTCCGAGGCCGCCCGAGAACAACACTCCCGCGATCCATCAACAACGACCTGAAAAATTCCAGATCCACAAACTCCCTCACATCACACGAGGATCTAGTTGCACTGAGGCAGCTCGCCCAGGATCGTCGAAAGTGGAAGGATCTAATGTGTGCTGTGTGTAATGGCTGAAGTTATACAATTACACTAGATACCCTTAACAATAATAACGGATACAATTACACTAGATACCCTTAACAATA
>NC_088649.1:1095987-1100987 GCF_964019385.1 Sycon ciliatum | reverse complement strand
CACCTGTAGTGTCCATGTATGCCTGTAGCACAACTCCGTGCATGACCGTATGCACCACTCGCAACATACACACCACACAGAAACAATGCAAACGGACGCTTAATGTCACATGTAACCATCGACAAAATATTAAATTCAATGTGTGGCCACCCAGACCACGGTGACGAACATGAAAACGAATACAACGATACTTCAACATTGCCTGTCATCATAGCTGTAGTGACATCCTCGGCAAGTGCTCCAATCGCTCTTCTACACCTCTCTCATAACAACGATTACAAAGCGCCTGGAGGCCGCTCGCCCGTGCAACATTACGTGCGTACCTATGGTGTTCTCTAAATTCTGGCTAGCACACTTAACTCATGGACTCACCTCTTTGCGAAGCTAGTGCTCTGGGTGCAACTTCTAGTTGATACATCTGTACGTGTTAACCGGGGAGCTTATAGCTGTATGTGTGCCTATAGCACTTGCCCTACCGCACCTGTAGCATGGAGGCAAACTTCCGCAAGCTCTCATTTCATGCACCGTCAGACATACTCAGGCTCTCCCGCATACAAACACGCGCCAGGTATGCTGTCAGCAATCACAGCCACTAACTGCGCACAATTTCAAAGCAATGATCTCGGACTTCGGCATGCCGTAACCAAACAAATTCCATGGGCATGACCCCTGCAAGAATGTATTCTCATCCTTTGGCAACCACACGCACTCTTTCACAAATCCGTACCACGCAGCTCCGTCATGCAATTTTGGCCACCATGGGGCTGACCGCCACTCTGGTACAACAAGAGTGCCATGGGTTCTGCATGCTAGCAGCTTATCGATTGTACGTGAAATAAGGTAGATAGGGGGAACCATCCACACCCTTTCAATGGACCAATCCACTGTGAACGCATCAATCGCAAAGCACTCTGGGTTCCACCACCGGGAGCAGTACTTACTGAGCTGCTTAGTCTTAAAACTGGCAAAACAATCTAGGCTGTAGGGGCCCCATCTCCCCTCCATTTCGCGGAATAATGCAGGGTTCAATTGCCAATCGTCTTGGTCAACAACCTTCGAATAATAATCAGCCAGCTCGTTCTCTTCCCGAGGTACCCATTCTGCCCTAATCCTCACGCTAAAACGCCTGCACAATTTGTGTATTGCCATAGCTTCCTCTTGCAAATGCTCTTTGCGGCTACCGTTTTCGATAATGTGTGCCGCTGCCTGGTTGTCTGTGCGATGTATGCAAGCCTTCCCAGCAATCTTTGGTGCCAATGACTCCAGAATAAGCTTAACAGCCCTAAGCTCACGCCAAGTAGAACTTAGTCTCTTTTCTTTGATTTCACCTGGCCATTCACCCTTCGCAACATGCACACCCAACCTCCCCTCCATGAAACCTCCCCAGCCAGTGTCGCTGGCATCTGACCAACAGATAACTACAACACGTGGGTCCTTCTTCCAGAAAGGCTGGCCATGCAATTTGTCAAAAGATTCTTTCCAGAACTTCAGGTCATCAATTGCCTCCTTTGACCAAACTGTTTGAGCTGCCCATGACTTCCTCAATAGGATCATGTGGTAGAATGCTCTAGTCCTCAGCCTGCAAATCTGGCCCAGGGCCAGCGACATGGACATTATCATTCCAGTCATCCTTGCTACCAGCTTAGCTGATGGTTGCCTGCTACCTGACATTGTGCTGAGCATCGACTTAAGCTTTTTAACACGCTTTTCGGAGGCTCGGATGGCTCCAACGCGTAGGTCAACCACCATACCCAACATCTCTACAACCTGAGAGGGCTCCCAACGGCATTTCTTTTCATTAGCTACAAATCCTGCGTTTTGGAGATCTTTCTTCATTTGATTTGCTACCTTGTGAGCACCTGCTTTGGAAGCATGTCCTCCCGACCCATCGTCCATGTACAGTTGGCAACGTATACCCATTGCCCTCCAACGACGCACTAGCACCCTGGTTACCTTTGTAAAAATGTAAGGGGCGGTTGACAAACCAAACGGCAAGACGCAAAACGTATAGTATGCTGCTTTTCCCTGGGGGGTTACCCAACTGAAACCAAGATACCTCCAGTGGCTTTCTGCTATAGCAATGTGGTGGTAGCCACTCTTCAAGTCGAATGTAACCAAGAAATCGTTCTTCTCATATACATCTGCCACCACCTTCAAATCTTCCAGTTTGAACTTGAATTTAGCCAGGTGTTTGTTGAGGTACCTTAGGTCCAGAATAAGCCTCAGCTTCTTCCCATTATCCACCACTCCCAACGGGCTACACACTGACACTTGGTCTCTGTTAACCTCTTTAATACAACCGCGAGAACGCATATCTGAAATGGCCTCCCCGACAAAATCTGGAAACTCATGTGTACTTTTGTGGTTGTCTGACCACCTGGGCCTTGGCAATCTAACAAACGGCAGCGTGTATCCATTATTGATTACTTCAAGTACTAACTTTGGTGCTCCGATTTCTTCCCAGAACTGCACGTTTTTCTTTAGACTGCCAATGACCACCCTGTCCCGGTCCCCTCCGAACTCCCCATCCACGCTATGCAACATAGAATAGGTTTCAGCATCTAATTCATTGCTTTGAAATGACATATCATAGTCGTCAGCTGCACAGGGTTCAGGCATTTCGCGGCTGGCTAGCTGCTTGCCGGCGGGGACACACGCGAATGTAGTGGCCTGTTTCGCCGCAATGGTGGCATGCAAGTTTGCATTGTGGGCACCCCACCCCTTGGCCGACTGGGACGCAGTGCGGGGGAGAAAGGGCTGCTTGGCTTTTGGCGCAGGGGGGGATTGGATGGCTGCCATTAGCCTTTTCCTTTTCTGCGGGCACCCGACAATCCCCAGCATCTCGCCACCCTCTGCAAACGTTTTGGCTGCCTCGTGCCCGTGTGCATCTGCAATGACCAGCCACTCTTGCCTATCCCGCAACAAGTTCTCACCTTGCTTGGTGGCTCGCCTTGCCCTGTCCACCTTCCTCTTCCCTAGAGCAGCACGCACTTCGCCGAGCTCTTCCAGCACAGCAGCGTTTGTCTCGTACTGTCTCTCGTACGAGGGGTTCTTCCACCACCTCGACGAGGTTGACTGGGGACACGCGGAACGACTTCTCGAGTTTTTGGCCTTTTTTGATTTTTTGCGACGACGGCGAGACTCGGGAGATGACGATGAAGACGGGGATGACGACGGAGACGAACAGGGGGAAGATGAGGATGATGATGAGGATGATGCCGACGACGATGGGGACCGACGACGACGGCGGCTTGACCGTTCCTTGGCCAGCGCCGATTCTAGGGCGCCGATCCTCAACTGCTGCTCCTGCAGTTGGGCGTTCGGTTCGGCTCCACTGTCGGAGCTGCTTACTTCAGGTCTGCTTGCTGAGGCAGGCAAACTACCTCCCCTGGAGGACCTGCTCCGGCCTCTTGGGGTGGAGGATCGTCCACGTCCAGGCATGATCAGACAGATTACACTAAAGAAACGAAGAGAAAAGCACACGCAGCGAAAATTCGCAACTGTACAGCAGCAGTGCAAGAACAAAAAGAACACTGTCTTCAGACCAGCATGCACCTTCATGTGCATGCTGCAACTCCGCACTGTGCAGCCAGTGCGTACCACACTCCCAGCACAGTCCGTGAACTCTGGACTGTGCACTCGCGTTTCGAAAAGAACAGCATTTCTTGTTTACTTCGTTGCTCTCATCCAACAAGAAATGAGACATTTCTCACGGTGGTGTTGCTGTTGTTGTTGTTTTGGTTGTTGTTGTTGTTGTAGTTGTTGATGTTTTTGCTGTTGTTGTTGTTGTTGTTGCTGTTGTTGTTGTTGTTATTGTTGTTGTTGTTGTTGTTGTTGTTGTTTTTGAATTTTGAAGTCTATATTCTCACGGTGGTGTTGCTGTTGTCGTTGTTTTGGTTGTTGTTGTTGTTGTAGTTGTTGATGTTTTTGCTGTTGTTGTTGTTGTTGTTGCTGTTGTTGTTATTGTTGTTGTTGTTGTTGTTGTTGTTGTTGTTGTTGTTTTTGAATTTTGAAGTCTATATTCTCACGGTGGTGTTGCTGTTGTTGTTGTTTTGGTTGTTGTTGTTGTTGTAGTTGTTGATGTTTTTGCTGTTATTGTTGTTGTTGTTGTTGTTGCTGTTGTTGTTAATGTTGTTGTTGTTGTTGTTGTTGTTGTTGTTGTTGTTGTTGTTGTTGTTGTTGTTGTTGTTGTTGTTTTTGAATTTTGAAGTCTATAATCTCCCGGTGGTGTTGCTGTTGTTGTTGTTTTGGTTGTTGTTGTTGTTGTAGTTGTTGATGTTTTTGCTGTTGTTGTTATTGTTGTTGTTGTTGTTGCTGTTGTTGTTATTATTGTTGTTGTTGTTGTTGTTGTTGTTTTTGAATTTTGAAGTCTATATTTTCACGGTGGTGTTGCTGTTGTTGTTGTTTTGGTTGTTGTTGTTGTAGTTGTTGATGTTTTTGCTGTTGTTGTTGTTGCTGCTGTTGTTATTGTTGTTGTTGTTGCTGTTGTTGTTGTTGTTGTTGTTGTTGTTTTTGAATTTTGAAGTCTATATTCTCACAGTGGTGTTGCTGTTGTTGTTGTTTTGGTTGTTGTTGTTGTTGTAGTTGTTGATGTTTTTGCTGTTGTTGTTGTTGTTGTTGTTGTTGCTGTTGTTGTTGTTATTGTTGTTGTTGTTTTTGTTGTTGTTGTTGTTGTTGTTGTTGTTTTTGAATTTTGAAGTCTATATTCTCACGGTGGTGTTGCTGTTGTTGTTGTTTTGGTTGTTGTTGTTGTTGTAGTTGTTGATGTTTTTGCTGTTGTTGTTGTTGTTGTTGTTGTTGTTTCTGTTGTTGTTATTGTTGTTGTTGTTGTTGTTGTTGTTGTTGTTGTTGTTGTTGTTGTTGTTGTTGTTTTTGAATTTTGAAGTCTGTATTCTCACGGTGGTGTTGCTGTTGTCGTTGTTTTGGTTGTTGTTGTTGTTGTAGTTGTTGATGTTTTTGCTGTTGTTGTTGTTGTTGTTGTTGTTGCTGTTGTTGTTATT
>NC_088649.1:1025987-1030987 GCF_964019385.1 Sycon ciliatum | reverse complement strand
CAGCAACAACAACGACAGCAAAAAGATCAACAACTACAACAACAACAACAACAACAACAACAACAACAACAACAACAACAACAACAACAACAACAATAACAACAACAGAAACAACAACAACAACAACAACAGCAAAAACATCAACAACAACAACAATAACAACAACAGCAACAACAACAACAACAACAACAACAACAACAACAACAACAGCAAAAACATCAACAACTACAACAACAACAACAACAACCAAAACAACAACAACAGCAACACCACCGTGAGAAAATATAGACTTCAAAATTCAAAAAAACAACAACAACAACAACAACAACAACAATAACAACAACAGCAACAACAACAACAACAACAACAGCAAAAACATCAACAACTACAACAACAACAACAACCAAAACAACAACAACAGCAACACCACCGTGAGAATATAGACTTCAAAATTCAAAAACAACAACAACAACAACAACAACAATAACAACAACAGCAACAAAACAACAACAACAACAACAACAACAGCAAAAACATCAACAACTACAACAACAACAACAACCAAAACAACAACAACAGCAACACCACCGTGAGAATATAGACTTCAAAATTCAAAAACAACAACAACAACAACAACAACAACAACAACAACCACAACAATAACAACAACAGCAACAACAACAACAGCAAAAACATCAACAACTACAACAACAACAACAACAACAACAACAACAACAACAATAACAACAACAGCAACAACAACAACAACAACAACAACAACAACAACAGCAAAAACATCAACAACAACAACAACAACAATAACAACAACAGCAACAACAACAACAACAACCACAACAGCAAAAACATCAACAACTACAACAACAACAACAACCAAAACAACAACAACAGCAACACCACCGTGAGAATATAGACTTCAAAATTAAAAAACAACAACAACAACAACAACAACAACAACAACAACAACAACAACAACAACAACAATAACAACAACAGCAACAACAACAACAGCAAAAAGATCAACAACTACAACAACAACAACAACAACAACAACAATAACAACAACAGCAGCAACAACAACAACAACAACAACAACAACAGCAAAAACATCAACAACAACAACAACAACAATAACAACAACAGCAACAACAACAACAACAACAACAACAACAACAGCAAAAACATCAACAACTACAACAACAACAACAACAACAACCAAAGCAACAACAACAGCAACACCACCGTGAGAATATATAAATTCAAAAACAACAACAACAACAACAACAACAACAATAACAACAACAGCAACAACAACAACAACAACAACAACAGCAAAAACATCAACAACTACAACAACAACAACAACAACCGAAACAACAACAACAGCAACACCACCGTGAGAATATATACTTCAAAATTCAAAAACAACAACAACAACAACAATAACAACAACAGCAACAACAACAACAGCAAAAACATCAACAACTACAACAACAACAACAACAACAACAATAACAACAACAGCAACAACAACAACAACAGCAACAACAACAACAACAACAACAACAACAACAACAATAACAACAACAGCAACAACAACAACAACAACAACAACAACAACAGCAAAAACATCAACAACTACAACAACAACAACAACCAAAACAACAACAACAGCAACACCACCGTGAGACTATAGACTTCAAAATTCAAAAACAACAACAACAACAACAACAACAACAACAACAACAACAATAACAACAACAGCAACAACAACAACAACAACAACAGCAAAAACATCAACAACTACAACAACAACAACAACCGAAACAACAACAACAGCAACACCACCGTGAGAATATAGACTTCAAAATTCAAAAACAACAACAACAACAACAACAACAACAATAACAACAACAGCAACGACAACAACAACAACAACAGCAAAAACATCAACAACTACAACAACAACAACAACCAAAACAACAACCACAGCAACACCACCGTGAGAATATAGACTTCAAAATTCAAAAACAACAACAACAACAACAACACCTCGACATCTAGTCCCCCATGGGTGACACGGTCCCTCGTATCTGAAGTGAAGCGCAAGCGTGATCTTTTCAGCATCTACAAGAAATTCCCAACGCCGGTTAACCGGGAGGCTTACCGAGTTCAACGCAACTTCGTCAAGCACCTTTCTCGTACCTCACACCGCTCCTTTCTAAACTCTCTTTCTGCAACACTCTCCTCCCCCGATCGCCCATCACTCCACCAATTCATTCGCAACCAGTGCCGCGGGACCTCCCGCGCGCCAATCCAGTACCTGACGGACTCCCATGGCAACCGCCAGCACGATGTGAAGGCGATTGCAGACACACTGAACAAGCAGTTTGTTTCATCCGGCATTCCGGAAGATCCGAATTGGGTCATTCCATCGCTGTCCCCAGCCCCTGAACTTAGCGCACCACTCACACGCGTCGTTACCACGACTGCTACCGTCTGTAAGCACCTCAAACTCCTGAAGAATTGTAAGTCCCCTGGCGAAGATGGCATACCCAATGAGGTTCTCAAATGGCTTGCGCCATCTCTGTCCTATCCCTTGTGCCTGCTCTTTAACATGTCATATCGTACAGGAGTATTTCCGTCCGTCTGGAAATCTGCTGTTATCGTCCCGATCTATAAGAAAGGCCAACGCTCTCAGGCTGGCAACTACAGACCAATCTCTCTCCTTCCCGCTGTGTCCAAGGTCTGTGAACGTATTTTCTTTGAGTCTCTGTACTGCCACGTCACCCCAGCGCTTTCACCATCTCAATCCGGTTTCTGCCGTGGAGACTCCACAACTTTCCAACTAACACGTCTAGTACAAGACATCTACACCCAGCGGAACCTCAGGCGGCATGTTGGCATCGTGTTCTTTGACCTAGCGAAAGCTTTCGACACCGTCTGGCATCGTGGTCTGCTTGCAAAGCTAGAGTCCGTCTTCTTGGTACACGGTCCAGCCCTGCAATGGCTCTCATCCTATCTTTCCTGCCGCCACCAGACTGTCAGAGTATCTACCTCCCTATCAGACCCATTACTAGTCGTGTCTGGGGTACCCCAGGGGTCCATACTTGGGCCGCTCCTATTTCTACTGTACGTTAATGACTTGCCAGCCCTTGTACCAAATGTAAGTCTTTTTGCTGACGACACTGCTCTGATGTGCTCCGACAGCTCGGCAGACAACCTCACGGCCTCCATGCAGTCCGGGGTCAACGCTACAGTAACATGGATGGAAACCTGGAAACTGAAGCCTAACCTCGCCAAAACCGAGGCCATGTTCTTCTCTCCCTCGCCCCCCACTCAACTTCTGTATTTTCCTGGTCTAAATAGTACACCTATTAAAGTTGTTAACGAGCACAAGCACCTGGGCGTTATTCTCGACCGCCAACTCTCCTGGTCTCCACAAGTCCAGTCTGTGTGCAAGCGTGCGAGTGCGTCCTTAGGTATGCTACAACCCCACTGCCAACACTTGAATGATAACTGCAGAAAATTGTTCTTTAAGTCGTACATTTTGCCTATATTTGACTATTGCGATATAGCTTGGTGCGGGTTGTCTCAGACTTTACTCCACAGACTGGAGGTACATCAACGCTTGCTTCTGAAAATTCTGTTTCGAAAAGACCAAACATTTGCCTCCCTTTGTCTTTATAAACTTGCTTCCACGCACCCTCTTCTTGCCCGACATCAGCAGCATCTTTGTATCCTTGTGCAAAAAATCTTCCTAGCCCAAGTCCCGAAACATATTGCCAAGTACAACTGGTTTGTTACCACTAGACCAACACGCAATGCCTTATCACTGCCCCGAGCTAGTTCCTCTCTGTTTTTGAAATCCCCTTTCTTCTCAGCATACTCCCTTTGGTCTAACCTGCCTACTAGCATTAAGACATGCCAGGATATCAGGAAATTCACAGTCCAGCTTTCCACACTGTCTCATCCGAAGTGATCCCATGTATTATTAATGTGCCTCCCTTTCTTTTTGAGGAGCGGAGACCAAATGGAAGGACCTTCTCGTAATAGTACATGCCGTTCCAACGGATCCCGAGAAGATGCCAGTCCGAGGGGGCGACGGGACACAGGCGAAATGCATTACGGATATCTACCTTTGTCAAGAGGGAGCCCTTGCCGAGGCGCATACTGGCGGCAATTGCGGTGTCCACGGAGTCGTAATGCAGGCTGAACTGCCCGCGTGGTATAGCATCGTTGACACTGCTGCCATCGGGAGACGACAGGTCATGTATCACACGAAGTTTTCCATTGGACTTCGGCACAACACCCAGACCAGATGTCTGCATGCACAGAAAGGGTGGCTCCGGAAATGGACCTGCTGTTTGCCCAGCTTCACAACATTCGGTCAAATAGGAAGAAACATACTGCATATTACGAATAGCCGACAGGTGATTGGGAGAACTATGAACACCAGATATAGCAGCAGAATGGCCTATCGTGAAACCATGACACAACCCATGCAGCACAAAGTGAGAGAAGGAGTGATCAGAATGACGGTTAAGGAGCCCGGCTAATCGGCGTACATTGATGGGGGTCTCCACAGAATGTTTACGGAGCAGACGCTGAGGTGGCGGACTGTCCCCTGCCACATTTGACTTCTGGGTGCTTCCCGCGGCATTGAAGGCACACATGGGCACGATAGCAGAATGAGTTGTTGCATTGGTCCTTGTTGAAGTTGCGGCAGATAGGCTTCCCAAGATGGGTTGGCGCGCTGGACTGCGGCGGACCTCCACTCCCAGCGCCGACGGATGGAGGCCCTGGTCTAAAGGGACACCGGGCCTGGGCCACTGGGTGCACCAGAGAACAGCGCGAACATGGCGGGCGACCACGGCTGGTGAATGACGACTGCCACAAATTAGAGTCGATGATAGCCCAGTCGTACGACAGTGGTTGGGAGGCTATGGCGCGCCGGAAACGCCTGTCATAACTTAGCCATG
>NC_088649.1:885987-995987 GCF_964019385.1 Sycon ciliatum | reverse complement strand
GGACGGTAATTGGAGGGTAGAGACTTTGATTTCCGTTTGAATATAGGGACTATGTTGGCAATCTTCCATGTCTTGGGTTGTATCCCAGTTTGGAAGCATTGGGTAAACAGTATGGAAAGCGGTTGCGCCAGTTCAGCAGAGCAGGCTTTCAACACTCGTTTTTGTTGATGTTTTTTGCTGTTGTTGTTGTTGTTGTTGTTGTTGCTGTTGTTGTTATTGTTGTTGTTGTTGTTGTTGTTGTTGTTGTTGTTGTTTTTGAATTTTGAAGTCTATATTCTCACGGTGGTGTTGCTGTTGTTGTTGTTTTGGTTGTTGTTGTTGTTGTTGTTGATGTTTTTGCTGTTGTTGTTGTTGTTGTTGTTGTTGTTGTTGTTGTTGCTGTTGTTGTTATTGTTGTTGTTGTTGTTGTTGTTGTTGTTGTTGTTGTTGTTGTTGTTGTTGTTGTTGTTGTTGTTGTTGTTGTTGTTGTTGTTTTTGAATTTTGAAGTCTATATTCTCACGGTGGTGTTGCTGTTGTTGTTGTTTTGGTTGTTGTTGTTGTTGTTGTTGTTGATGTTTTTGCTGTTGTTGTTGTTGTTGCTGTTGTTGTTATTGTTGTCGTTGTTGTTCTTGTTGTTGTTGTTGTTGTTGTTGTTTTTCAATTTTGAAGTCTATATTCTCACGGTGGTGTTGCTGTTATTGGTGTCGGGGTCCCAACGCATCCCAACACTCAACAGTATACTATCAGTTATAGTTACATTACATTATATTACTGAAACGGAAAGCCATCTTTGTCTCCAACCAAAGCAACAACTCGCGGAGCAACCAAAGAACAACTTAACTGAAAAGAAGAACCACATGGTTCAAACCCAATACACAAACCCGGCCCGTATCGCGTATGCCAGCGACACATGCATGAAAGCAAGTACAGAATGCAGAAAAGTAGCTTGCATGAAAAGTGCGTAGCGTTCACACCTGTATGCTAACCCGCACTACAACTCGCGTACTATACAAAGGACTAGTACTGCGCAGTAGGCACGCATTCAAAATAAGCTGTAGACATGCACTGCATAAATCTCCAAGTCCTCGTACAAACTGTGCAGTGCTGCAAAGGTACAAGTAAATAAATATCAAACAAATATCAATGTGCAGGTCAGCGACATCCTCCCCACCAAAACCTAGTGCAGGTTTTACAAGTCCAACCATTGCCTGTCGCTATACGCTGGGCGAGCGGAGAAGGTAGCGGATCATCCCACTTGCCTTGTTCCTTCCAGGCCTCTTGCAGGAGGATCTTGCCTGTCAATACTACATACTACCGGTGACACCAAGTCGAGCGGATCAAATGTCGCTGCTATGCACTTCAATGGGGTGCGCCTCGTCCATGTCTTCCAGAGTGGCAGTTGACACTGCATCGCTACGTGAGAGGGAGAGTGTGTCGGCTGTCAAACACTAGGCGTCGCCGAGGGCATTGCCTGTAGCTGCTGAGGTGCTGTGGCTGTTGCTGCTGCCGCTGCTATTGTTGAAATCCCTGCTACCATTGCTACTGTCATCATGAAGCACGGTATGGTGTTTGTTGCCACACTTGCTGCAAGTAACACTACTATCACACATTCTCCAGCTGTGCCCTGTCCGCAGGCAACGATAGCAAAGGCCATTGGTTTGCGCATACTCGCGGCGCTGAGCAACAGGTATGCTGTGGAGCGTGTTCTCGTCATCGGCAGTGGACAGCGTGAAGCACTGTGCTGATGCACCCTCGCACTCCCAGGCCACAGGCTTCTTGTCAGATACAGATACACCATGGGCCTCCTGATACGCTGTACCCAGCTCCGTGATCTCTTCAAACGTTTTCTCGCCGATCTTGTTTTCCAGCAAGTACGCACGGAGGTCAAGCGAGCATCCCTGGAGCACAAATTGGCGGACGATTGCCATGAACATCTCACTGTTCCCACTGCTCTGCTTCTGGCCCTGCGGCCCTCCAGTTAGCGATGCCCACTCTTGCACCAGTTGCACTACATGGGTTACGTACCGGAAAAAACGTGTCCTCCGTCTGCTGATGCAGAGACAAGAGCTCGGACCACGTCTTCTCGGCAGTCTTGCCAAAACTACGTGTCACTTGAACTTTAGCGCTTTCATAAGTTGTGACATGATCCAACACCGGTTCAAGCCTTGTCCCTATCGCAGCCGAACGGAGGGCCAACAACCATGTCGATTTTTCGTAGCCATTTTGCTGAACAACAGCCTCAAATGTTATGAAATAACGCCGGATGTCCTGTTTGTCGGTGTATTTCGGCACGTCCAACTTCTGGGGGCGCTTCTGCACGTCGTTACTGCCAATACCACTCGCGGCCTGGAGTTTTTCTATCTCCTTCTTACTGTCCAGCTCCTTCTCAGCGATTCTCTCTGCACGCTCTTGTGCTCTCTGGTCCCTATCGGTTGCTTCGGTGAGCTTGCGCTCCACGAAAGAGACCAGTGCCTCGCCAGAATACCCGTAATCCTTGCCAAGCTTTAGGTAACTCGTCTCCAAGTTCATCCATCCAAAAGCTTCTGCGCTTCCACCAGCACCAGGCGATTTCCCTTCGGCTTCGGACTCGGCCATGCTAACCAGCACGCTACGATGCACGATTCAAATTTTACTGGGTGGTCGCCAAATATTGGTGTCGGGGTCCCAACGCATCCCAACACTCAACAGTATACTATCAGTTATAGTTACATTACATTATATTACTGAAACGGAAAGCCATCTTTGTCTCCAACCAAAGCAACAACTCGCGGAGCAACCAAAGAACGACTAAACTGAAAAGAAGAACCACATGGTTCAAACCCAATACACAAACCCGGCCCGTATCGCGTATGCCAGCGACACGTGCTTGAAAGCAAGTACAGAGTGCTTTAGCCGTGAAGAGGCATGCGCCGTACAGCCAGATGGTGTGTTGGCTCAGATGCATGCTAAGCTTTTCGCTAGCCAGGTCTGCTATTCGCTGTGTCCGTGGATCACGCTCAATTCGCCGCCGTCACTTTGACCATGCCCCTGTCGACCTGGTCCGAGCAGAGGCACAGCTGGTGGTCAGCTAGACAGTTGTCATCATGTTTAATTTCTTTAGTTCTCAATCTATCATTTTCATGCCAGGCGTGAGCCAGCCCCTGGCTTAACAAAATGGGTGCTTCTTTTTTAGTTTAGTTTTCTTCCTTTTAGTTTAGTTTTTCTTCTCTTCTTCTTTTTATTTTGCTTTGCCCGTACAAGAGGCTTACTTCGATTCAAAAAGAAAAAAAAGAAAAAACAGAATGCAGAAAAGTAGCTTGCATGAAAAGTGCGTAGCGTTCACACCTGTATGCTAACCCGCACTACAACTCGCGTACTATACAAAGGACTAGTACTGCGCAGTAGGCACGCATTCAAATAAGCTGTAGACATGCACTGCATAAATCTCCAAGTCCTCGTACAAACTGTGCAGTGCTGCAAAGGTACAAGTAAATAAATATCAAACAAATATCAATGTGCAGGTCAGCGACAGTTGTTGTTGTTGTTTTGGTTGTTGTTGTTGAAGTTGTTGATGTTTTTGCTGTTGTTGTTGTTGTTGTTGTTGTTGCTGTTGTTGTTATTGTTGTTGTTGTTGTTGTTATTGTTGTTGTTGTTGTTGTTGTTGTTGTTGTTTTTGAATTTTGAAGTCTATATTCTCACGGTGGTGTTGTTGTTGTTGTTGTTTTGGTTGTTGTTGTTGTTGTAGTTGTTGATGTTTTTGCTGTTGTTGTTGTTGTTGTTCTTGTTGCTGTTGTTGTTATTGTTGTTGTTGTTGTTGTTGTTGTTGTTGTTGTTGTTGTTGTTGTTGTTGTTGTTGTTGTTGTTGTTGTTGTTGTTGTTGTTGTTGTTGTTTTTGAATTTTGAAGTCTATATTCTCACGGTGGTGTTGCTGTTGTTGTTGTTTTGGTTGTTGTTGTTGTTGTAGTTGTTGATGTTTTTGCTGTTGTTGTTGTTGTTGTTGCTGTTGTTGCTATTGTTGTTGTTGTTGTTGTTGTTGTTGTTGTTGTTGTTGTTGTTGTTGTTGTTGTTGTTGTTGTTGTTTTTGAATTTTGAAGTCTATATTCTCACGGTGGTGTTGCTGTTGTTGTTGTTTTGGTTGTTGTTGTTGTTGTTGTTGTTGTTGTTGTTGTTGTTGTTGATGTTTTTGCTGTTGTTGTTGTTGCTGTTGTTGTTATTGTTGTTGTTGTTGTTGTTGTTGTTGTTGTTGTTGTTGTTTTTGAATTTTGAAGTCTATATTCTCGGGGTGGTGTTGCTGTTGTTGTTGTTTTGGTTGTTGTTGTTGTTGTAGTTGTTGATGTTTTTGCTGTTGTTGTTGTTGTTGTTGCTGTTGTTGTTATTGTTGTTGTTGTTGTTGTTGTTGTTGTTGTTGTTGTTTTTGAATTTTGAAGTCTATATTCTCACGGTGGTGTTGCTGTTGTTGTTGTTTTGGTTGTTGTTGTTGTTGTAGTTGTTGATGTTTTTGCTGTTGTTGTTGTTGTTGCTGTTGTTGTTATTGTTGTTGTTGTTGTTGTTGTTGTTGTTGTTTTTGAATTTTGAAGTCTATATTCTCACGGTGGTGTTGCTGTTGTTGTTGTTTTGGTTGTTGTTGTTGTTGTAGTTGTTGATGTTTTTGCTGTTGTTGTTGTTGTGCTTGTTGTTGCTGTTGTTATTGTCGTTGTTGTTGTTGTTGTTGTTGTTGTTGTTGTTGTTGTTTTTGCTATTTTGAAGTCTATATTCTCACGGTGGTGTTGCTGTTGTTGTTGTTTTGTTGTTGTTGTTGTAGTTGTTGATGTTTTTGCTGTTGTTGCTGTTGTTGTTATTGTTGTTGTTGTTGTTGTTGTTGTTGTTTTTGAATTTTGAAGTCTATATTCTCACGGTGGTGTTGCTGTTGTTGTTGTTTTGGTTAGGGGGGGGGTTAGGGTTAGGGTTAGGGTTAGGGTTAGGGTTAGGGTTAGGGTTTAGTAGATGCGCAGGGCATAGTCACGGTAGGGCAGCATGGCAGTTTGTTGAACTATTTAGAGTGCGTGGAGTAGGCCCATGTCCCGACCGGTTTCGCTGTCTGTAGCTCATCAGGGGACGCTTTAAAGAAAAGCCGTGGACTAAAAATTTATAAAATGTGAGTAGGGATATATAGTGGGTTTTTAGGTTGGTTTTGGTTCGGCAGAGGTGTAGAATATAGTACGGATCTTGTGCTAGCGAAAGAATGCGTGAGTATATGGACTTATGCCGAAGCCGCCAATGTAGAAGTATGAAAAATTAGTCGCTAGGCTTACCGAAGATTCCTCTAATGAGATGAATAGCCGAGATATAACACTAATGGCCGAAGCCGAAAAATGTATATCAACTTAGAGACCTACGACAGTGGCGGGGGGCACGGGAGACGCCACCGCGCAAAGAATCTAAGTAAATAGTTCGACCACCGCGAAGGGCTGCATGCCCCGGCGACAAGGGTTAGGGTTTAGTAGATGCGCAGGGCATAGTCACGGTAGGGCAGCATGGCAGTTTGTTGAACTATTTAGAGTGCGTGGAGTAGGTCCATGTCCCGAGCGGTTTCGCTGTCTGTAGCTCATCAGGGGACGCTTTAAAGAAAAGCCGTGGACTAAAATTTATAAAATGTGAGTAGGGATATATAGTGGGTTTTTAGGACCTACTCCACGCACTCTAAATAGTTCAACAAACTGCCATGCTGCCCTACCGTGACTATGCCCTGCTGCATGCCCCGGCGACAAGGGTTAGGGTTTAGTAGATGCGCAGGGCATAGTCACGGTAGGGCAGCATGGCAGTTTGTTGAACTATTTAGAGTGCGTGGAGTAGGTCCATGTCCCGACCGGTTTCGCTGTCTGTAGCTCATCAGGGGACGCTTTAAAGCAAAGCCGTGGACTAAACATTTATAAAATGTGAGTAGGGATATATAGTGGGTTTTTAGGTTGGTTTTGGTTCGGCAGAGGTGTAGAATATAGTACGGATCTTGTGCTAGCGAAAGAATGCGTGAGTATATGGACTTATGCCGAAGCCGCCAATGTAGAAGTATGAAAAATTAGTCGCTAGGCTTACCGAAGATGCCTCTAATGAGATGAATAGCCGAGATATAACACTAATGGCCGAAGCCGAAAAATGTATATCAACTTAGAGACCTACGACAGTGGCGGGGGGCACGGGAGACGCCACCGCGCAAAGAATCTAAGTAAATAGTTCGACCACCGCGAAGGGCTGCATGCCCCGGCGACAAGGGTTAGGGTTTAGTAGATGCGCAGGGCATAGTCACGGTAGGGCAGCATGGCAGTTTGTTGAACTATTTAGAGTGCGTGGAGTAGGTCCATGTCCCGACCGGTTTCGCTGTCTGTAGCTCATCAGGGGACGCTTTAAAGAAAAGCCGTGGACTAAAAATTTATAAAATGTGAGTAGGGATATATAGTGGGTTTTTAGGTTGGTTTTGGTTCGGCAGAGGTGTAGAATATAGTACGGATCTTGTGCTAGCGAAAGAATGCGTGAGTATATGGACTTATGCCGAAGCCGCCAATGTAGAAGTATGAAAAATTAGTCGCTAGGCTTACCGAAGATGCCTCTAATGAGATGAATAGCCGAGATATAACACTAATGGCCGAAGCCGAAAAATGTATATCAACTTAGAGACCTACGACAGTGGCGGGGGGCACGGGAGACGCCACCGCGCAAAGAATCTAAGTAAATAGTTCGACCACCGCCAAGGGCTGCATGCCCCGGCGACAAGGGTTAGGGTTTAGTAGATGCGCAGGGCATAGTCACGGTAGGGCAGCATGGCAGTTTGTTGAACTATTTAGAGTAGGTCCATGTCCCGACCGGTTTCGCTGTCTGTAGCTCACCAGGGGACGCTTTAAAGAAAAGCCGTGGACTAAAAATTTATAAAATGTGAGTAGGGATATATAGTGGGTTTCTAGGTTGGTTTTGGTTCGGCAGAGGTGTAGAATATAGTACGGATCTTGTGCTAGCGAAGGAATGCGTGAGTATATGGACTTATGCCGAAGCCGCCAATGTAGAAGTATGAAATATTAGTCGCTAGGCTTACCGAAGATGGCTCTAATGAGATGAATAGCCGAGATATAACACTAATGGCCGAAGCCGAAAAATGTATATCAACTTAGAGACCTACGACAGTGGCGGGGGGCACGGGAGACGCCACCGCGCAAAGAATCTAAGTAAATAGTTCGACCACCGCGAAGGGCCGCATGCCCCGGCGACAAGGGTTAGGGTTTAGTAGATGCGCAGGGCATAGTCAGCGTAGGGCAGCATGGCAGTTTGTTGAACTATTTAGAGTGCGTGGAGTAGGTCCATGTCCCGACCGGTTTCGCTGTCTGTAGCTCATCAGGGGACGCTTTAAAGAAAAGCCGTGGACTAAAAATTTATAAAATGTGAGTAGGGATATATAGTGGGTTTTTAGGTTGGTTTTGGTTCGGCAGAGGTGTAGAATATAGTACGGATCTTGTGCTAGCGAAAGAATGCGTGAGTATATGGACTTATGCCGAAGCCGCCAATGTAGAAGTATGAAAAATTAGTCGCTAGGCTTACCGAAGATTCCTCTAATGAGATGAATAGCCGAGATATAACACTAATGGCCGAAGCCGAAAAATGTATATCAACTTAGAGACCTACGACAGTGGCGGGGGGCACGGGAGACGCCACCGCGCAAAGAATCTAAGTAAATAGTTCGACCACCGCGAAGGGCTGCATGCCCCGGCGACAAGGGTTAGGGTTTAGTAGATGCGCAGGGCATAGTCACGGTAGGGCAGCATGGCAGTTTGTTGAACTATTTAGAGTGCGTGGAGTAGGTCCATGTCCCGACCGGTTTCGCTGTCTGTAGCTCATCAGGGGACGCTTTAAAGAAAAGCCGTGGACTAAAATTTATAAAATGTGAGTAGGGATATATAGTGGGTTTTTAGGACCTACTCCACGCACTCTAAATAGTTCAACAAACTGCCATGCTGCCCTACCGTGACTATGCCCTGCTGCATGCCCCGGCGACAAGGGTTAGGGTTTAGTAGATGCGCAGGGCATAGTCACGGTAGGGCAGCATGGCAGTTTGTTGAACTATTTAGAGTGCGTGGAGTAGGTCCATGTCCCGACCGGTTTCGCTGTCTGTAGCTCATCAGGGGACGCTTTAAAGAAAAGCCGTGGACTAAACATTTATAAAATGTGAGTAGGGATATATAGTGGGTTTTTAGGTTGGTTTTGGTTCGGCAGAGGTGTAGAATATAGTACGGATCTTGTGCTAGCGAAAGAATGCGTGAGTATATGGACTTATGCCGAAGCCGCCAATGTAGAAGTATGAAAAATTAGTCGCTAGGCTTACCGAAGATGCCTCTAATGAGATGAATAGCCGAGATATAACACTAATGGCCGAAGCCGAAAAATGTATATCAACTTAGAGACCTACGACAGTGGCGGGGGGCACGGGAGACGCCACCGCGCAAAGAATCTAAGTAAATAGTTCGACCACCGCGAAGGGCTGCATGCCCCGGCGACAAGGGTTAGGGTTTAGTAGATGCGCAGGGCATAGTCACGGTAGGGCAGCATGGCAGTTTGTTGAACTATTTAGAGTGCGTGGAGTAGGTCCATGTCCCGACCGGTTTCGCTGTCTGTAGCTCATCAGGGGACGCTTTAAAGAAAAGCCGTGGACTAAAAATTTATAAAATGTGAGTAGGGATATATAGTGGGTTTTTAGGTTGGTTTTGGTTCGGCAGAGGTGTAGAATATAGTACGGATCTTGTGCTAGCGAAAGAATGCGTGAGTATATGGACTTATGCCGAAGCCGCCAATGTAGAAGTATGAAAAATTAGTCGCTAGGCTTACCGAAGATGCCTCTAATGAGATGAATAGCCGAGATATAACACTAATGGCCGAAGCCGAAAAATGTATATCAACTTAGAGACCTACGACAGTGGCGGGGGGCACGGGAGACGCCACCGCGCAAAGAATCTAAGTAAATAGTTCGGCCACCGCCAAGGGCTGCATGCCCCGGCGACAAGGGTTAGGGTTTAGTAGATGCGCAGGGCATAGTCACGGTAGGGCAGCATGGCAGTTTGTTGAACTATTTAGAGTAGGTCCATGTCCCGTCCGGTTTCGCTGTCTGTAGCTCACCAGGGGACGCTTTAAAGAAAAGCCGTGGACTAAAAATTTATAAAATGTGAGTAGGGATATATAGTGGGTTTCTAGGTTGGTTTTGGTTCGGCAGAGGTGTAGAATATAGTACGGATCTTGTGCTAGCGAAGGAATGCGTGAGTATATGGACTTATGCCTAAGCCGCCAATGTAGAAGTATGAAAAATTAGTCGCTAGGCTTACCGAAGATGGCTCTAATGAGATGAATAGCCGAGATATAACACTAATGGCCGAAGCCGAAAAATGTATATCAACTTAGAGACCTACGACAGTGGCGGGGGGCACGGGAGACGCCACCGCGCAAAGAATCTAAGTAAATAGTTCGACCACCGCGAAGGGCTGCATGCCCTGGCGACAAGGGTTAGGGTTTAGTAGATGCGCAGGGCATAGTCACGGTAGGGCAGCATGGCAGTTTGTTGAACTATTTAGAGTGCGTGGAGTAGGTCCATGTCCCGACCGGTTTCGCTGTCTGTAGCTCATCAGGGGACGCTTTAAAGAAAAGCCGTGGACTAAAAATTTATAAAATGTGAGTAGGGATATATAGTGGGTTTTTAGGTTGGTTTTGGTTCGGCAGAGGTGTAGAATATAGTACGGATCTTGTGCTAGCGAAGGAATGCGTGAGTATATGGACTTATGCCGAAGCCGCCAATGTAGAAGTATGAAAAATTAGTCGCTAGGCTTACCGAAGATGCCTCTAATGAGATGAATAGCCGAGATATAACACTAATGGCCGAAGCCGAAAAATGTATATCAACTTAGAGACCTACGACAGTGGCGGGGGGCACGGGAGACGCCACCGCGCAAAGAATCTAAGTAAATAGTTCGACCACCGCGAAGGGCTGCATGCCCCGGCGACAAGGGTTAGGGTTTAGTAGATGCGCAGGGCATAGTCACGGTAGGGCAGCATGGCAGTTTGTTGAACTATTTAGAGTGCGTGGAGTAGGTCCATGTCCCGACCGGTTTCGCTGTCTGTAGCTCATCAGGGGAGGCTTTAAAGAAAAGCCGTGGACTAAAAATTTATAAAATGTGAGTAGGGATATATAGTGGGTTTTTAGGTTGGTTTTGGTTCGGCAGAGGTGTAGAATATAGTACGGATCTTGTGCTAGCGAAAGAATGCGTGAGTATATGGACTTATGCCGAAGCCGCCAATGTAGAAGTATGAAAAATTAGTCGCTAGGCTTACCGAAGATGCCTCTAATGAGATAAATAGCCGAGATATAACACTAATGGCCGAAGCCGAAAAATGTATATCAACTTAGAGACCTACGACAGTGGCGGGGGGCACGGGAGACGCCACCGCGCAAAGAATCTAAGTAAATAGTTCAACCACCGCCAAGGGCTGCAGTCCCCGGCGACAAGGGTTAGGGTTTAGTAGATGCGCAGGGCATAGTCACGGTAGGGCAGCATGGCAGTTTGTTGAACTATTAAGAGTGCGTGGAGTAGGTCCATGTCCCGACCGGTTTCGCTGTCTGTAGCTCATCAGGGGACGCTGTAAAGAAAAGCCGTGGACTAAAATTTATAAAATGTGAGTAGGGATATATAGTGGGTTTTTAGGTTGGTTTTGGTTCGGCAGAGGTGTAGAATATAGTACGGATCTTGTGCTAGCGAAAGAATGCGTGAGTATATGGACTTATGCCGAAGCCGCCAATGTAGAAGTATGAAAAATTAGTCGCTAGGCTTACCGAAAATGCCTCTAATGAGATGAATAGGCGAGATATAACACTAATGGCCGAAGCCGAAAAATGTATATCAACTTAGAGACCTACGACAGTGGCGGGGGGCACGGTAGACGCCACCGCGCAAAGAATCTAAGTAAATAGTTCGACCACCGCGAAGGGCTGCATGCCCCGGCGACAAGGGTTAGGGTTTAGTAGATGCGCAGGGCATAGTCACGGTAGGGCAGCATTGCAGTTTGTTGAACTATTTAGAGTGCGTGGAGTAGGTCCATGTCCCGACCGGTTTCGCTGTCTGTAGCTCATCAGGGGACGCTTTAAAGAAAAGCCGTGGACTAAAAATTTATAAAATTTGAGTAGGGATATATAGTGGGTTTTTAGGTTGGTTTTGGTTCGGCAGAGGTGTAGAATATAGTACGGATCTTGTGCTAGCGAAAGAATGCGTGAGTATATGGACTTATGCCGAAGCCGCCAATGTAGAAGTATGAAAAATTAGTCGCTAGGCTTACCGAAGATGCCTCTAATGAGATGAATAGCCGAGATATAACACTAATGGCCGAAGCCGAAAAATGTATATCAACTTAGAGACCTACGACAGTGGCGGAGGGCACGGGAGACGCCACCGCGCAAAGAATCTAAGTAAATAGTTCGACCACCGCGAAGGGCTGCATGCCCCGGCGACAAGGGTTAGGGTTTAGTAGATGCGCAGGGCATATTCACGGTAGGGCAGCATGGCAGTTTGTTGAACTATTTAGAGTGCGTGGAGTAGGTCCATGTCCCGACCGGTTTCGCTGTCTGTAGCTCATCAGGGGACGCTTTAAAGAAAAGCCGTGGACTAAAAATTTATAAAATGTGAGTAGGGATATATAGTGGGTTTTTAGGTTGGTTTTGGTTCGGCAGAGGTGTAGAATATAGTACGGATCTTGTGCTAGCGAAAGAATGCGTGAGTATATGGACTTATGCCGAAGCCGCCAATGTAGAAGTATGAAAAATTAGTCGCTAGGCTTACCGAAGATGCCTCTAATGAGATGAATAGCCGAGATATAACACTAATGGCCGAAGCCGAAAAATGTATATCAACTTAGAGACCTACGACAGTGGCGGGGGGCACGGGAGACGCTACCGCGCAAAGAATCTAAGTAAATAGTTCGACCACCGCGAAGGGCTGCATGCCCCGGCGACAAGGGTTAGGGTTTAGTAGATGCGCAGGGCATAGTCACGGTAGGGCAGCATGGCAGTTTGTTGAACTATTTAGAGTGCGTGGAGTAGGTCCATGTCCCGACCGGTTTCGCTGTCTGTAGCTCATCAGGATATATAGTGGGTTTTTAGGTTGGTTTTGGTTCGGCAGAGGTGTAGAATATAGTACGGATCTTGTGCTAGCGAAAGAATGCGTGAGTATATGGACTTATGCCGAAGCCGCCAATGTAGAAGTATGAAAAATTAGTCGCTAGGCTTACCGAAGATGCCTCTAATGAGATGAATAGCCGAGATATAACACTAATGGCCCAAGCCGAAAAATGTATATCACCTTAGAGACCTACGACAGTGGCGGGGGGCACGGGAGACGCCACCGCGCAAAGAATCTAAGTAAATAGTTCGACCACCGCGAAGGGCTGCATGCCCCGGCGACAAGGGTTAGGGTTTAGTAGATGCGCAGGGCATAGTCACGGTAGGGCAGCATGGCAGTTTGTTGAACTTTTTAGAGTGCGTGGAGTAGGTCCATGTCCCGACCGGTTTCGCTGTCTGTAGCTCATCAGGGGACGCTTTAAAGAAAAGCCGTGGTATAAAAGATTATAAAATGTGAGTAGGGATATATAGTGGGTTTTTAGGTTGGTTTTGGTTCGGCAGAGGTGTAGAATATAGTACGGATCTTGTGCTAGCGAAAGAATGCGTGAGTATATGGACTTATGCCGAAGCCGCCAATGTAGAAGTATGAAAAATTAGTCGCTAGGCTTACCGAAGATGCCTCTAATGAGATGAATAGCCGAGATATAACACTAATGGCCGAAGCCGAAAAATGTATATCAACTTAGAGACCTACGACAGTGGCGGAGGGCACGGGAGACGCCACCGCGCAAAGAATCTAAGTAAATAGTTCGACCACCGCGAAGGGCTGCATGCCCCGGCGACAAGGGTTAGGGTTTTGTAGATGCGCAGGGCATAGTCACGGTAGGGCAGCATGGCAGTTTGTTGAACTATTTAGAGTGCGTGGAGTAGGTCCATGTCCCGACCGGTTTCGCTGTCTGTAGCTCATCAGGGGACGCTTTAAAGAAAAGCCGTGGACTAAAAATTTATAAAATGTGAGTAGGGATATATAGTGGGTTTTTAGGTTGGTTTTGGTTCGGCAGAGGTGTAGAATATAGTACGGATCTTGTGCTAGCGAAAGAATGCGTGAGTATATGGACTTATGCCGAAGCCGCCAATGTAGAAGTATGAAAATTTAGTCGCTAGGCTTACTGAAGATGCCTCTAATGAGATGAATAGCCGAGATATAACACTAATGGCCGAAGCCGAAAAATGTATATCACCTTAGAGACCTACGACAGTGGCGGGGGGCACGGGAGACGCCACCGCGCAAAGAATCTAAGTAAATAGTTCGACCACCGCGAAGGGCTGCATGCCCCGGCGACAAGGGTTAGGGTTTAGTAGATGCGCAGGGCATAGTCACGGTAGGGCAGCATGGCAGTTTGTTGAACTATTTAGAGTGCGTGGAGTAGGTCCATGTCCCGACCGGTTTCGCTGTCTGTAGCTCATCAGGGGACGCTTTAAACAAAAGCCGTGGACTTAAAATTTATAAAATGTGAGTAGGGATATATAGTGGGTTTTTAGGTTGGTTTTGGTTCGGCAGAGGTGTAGAATATAGTACGGATTTTGTGCTAGCGAAAGAATGCGTGAGTAAATGGACTTATACCGAAGCCGCCAATGTAGAAGTATGAAAAATTAGTCGCTAGGCTTACCGAAGATGCCTCTAATGAGATGAATAGCCGAGATATAACACTAATGGCCGAAGCCGAAAAATGTATATCACCTTAGAGACCTACGACAGTGGCGGGGGGCACGGGAGACGCCACCGCGCAAAGAATCTAAGTAAATAGTTCGACCACCGCGAAGGGCTGCATGCCCCGGCGACAAGGGTTAGGGTTTAGTAGATGCGCAGGGCATAGTCACGGTAGGGCAGCATGGCAGTTTGTTGAACTATTTAGAGTGCGTGGAGTAGGTCCATGTCCCGACCGGTTTCGCTGTCTGTAGCTCATCAGGGGACGCTTTAAAGAAAAGCCGTGGACTAAAAATTTATAAAATGTGAGTAGGGATATATAGTGGGTTTTTAGGTTGGTTTTGGTTCGGCAGAGGTGTAGAATATAGTACGGATCTTGTGCTAGCGAAAGAATGCGTGAGTATATGGACTTATGCCGAAGCCGCCAATGTAGAAGTTTGAAAAATTAGTCGCTAGGCTTACCGAAGATGCCTCTAATGAGATGAATAGCCGAGATATAACACTAATGGCCGAAGCCGAAAAATGTATATCAACTTAGAGACCTACGACAGTGGCGGAGGGCACGGGAGACGCCACCGCGCAAAGAATCTAAGTAAATAGTTCGACCACCGCGAAGGGCTGCATGCCCCGGCGACAAGGGTTAGGGTTTAGTAGATGCGCAGGGCATATTCACGGTAGGGCAGCATGGCAGTTTGTTGAACTATTTAGAGTGCGTGGAGTAGGTCCATGTCCCGACCGGTTTCGCTGTCTGTAGCTCATCAGGGGACGCTTTAAAGAAAAGCCGTGGATTAAAAATTTATAAAATGTGAGTAGGGATATATAGTGGGTTTTTAGGTTGGTTTTGGTTCGGCAGAGGTGTAGAATATAGTACGGATCTTGTGCTAGCGAAAAAATGCGTGAGTATATGGACTTATGCCGAAGCTGTAACAGGTTTAATCAAACTTGAAAAGTAAGAGGCCTGGTTGAGCGTGCCTCGACCAGTTATATGCAAAATGTGATAGTATACATGTGGCAATGGCGCCAATGAAGGTGCTAATAGACAGGCGTAAGACGCATGAGGTGCGAGGGAGTGTAAAGTTATAGAGAACAGGGGAAAACTGTTACATCATCCCCCTCCTATGGAGAGGAAGGAGCTTATAACCCAAATGCTCAAGTGGAATAGAGTACAATAAGCGCAAACACGTGCGAGACGAAAAAAGGCTTCGCACTGAAGTAACACAATAAGACGACTGAAACTCCATGCAAATAAAGTGTAATAAGCTCAACAAATGTGTAAGGTGAAACTAGAAGTTCAACTGCAAAACTCAGCGGGCAGAAGCCAAGGTTTTGTACTTCTGAAGTGGAACAATGTCATTACCAGATTCATCCAACAAATAATGTTCAGGCTCCCAAGTGGCATCAGAGTAGCCTTGCCACTTGACTAGGTACTGAAGCTGATTCTGCCGGCGGCGGTGACTGAGAATGTTCTCCACCACATAGCGGGCATGACCATCAAGGTCCGTGATAGGCGGAGGCGTAGGCTGTCTCCTATTAGGAATAGCGTTCTTCTCGTAGGCACGGAGTGCCGACACATTAAATACCGGGTGACAGCGGCTGGTATGAGGCAACTTGAGCTTGTAGGCATTCGGGCCGACCACATGGGTTATAGGAAAGGGGCCAAACCACTTGGGGCGTAATTTATGGGATGGTCGGTCCCGAGCTTCAGGAGTCAGGAGGAAATCCCGGTAGACCATTACCAAATCTCCCACCTTCAGCTTTCCCTCGACCCTTGTCCGATCTGCATAGAAGGCCTGACGAGCTTGAGCTGCCACTAGCGCATCTTGTGAGATCTTGACCGCGTCTTGTCTTGCTTGCAACCAATCAGCTGAATCTCTGCCTCCCTGAATAGGGTTGAGGAAGTCGGGTGGCGCTCTGGGATTTAGACCGTAATTTAAGAAGAACGGTGTGTTTCCTGTAGATGATTGAGTAGCGCTGTTGATAGAAAACTCACAGAGAGGTAGGAGCATATCCCAGTTATCTTGTTTATGATTTACAAAAGCCCTCAGCACATCCTCTACTATTCTGTTTACTCGTTCAGTTAGGCCATCTGTCTGAGGGTGATTGGCAGTACTAAATGCTAGTTTCGTTCCTAAGCGATCAAACAATTCCTGAAAAAATGCTGCCGTAAATCTTGGATCACGATCACATACAATACTAGAACTCAAACCATGAAGTCGAAATACATGTTGGATATACAGATCAGCACTTCCTTTAGCGTCAATAGTAGAGGAAGTAGGTGCTAAATGTACACACTTTGTCAAGCGGTCTACAAATACATATATAGCATCATGACCTGTATCGGTCCTAGGCAAACCCATGATAAAATCCATCGAGATATCCGCCCACGGCTGACTGGGCACTGGTAAATTCTGCAAGAGACCAGTTTTTAGCTGGCCGCCTTTAACTCGTTGGCAGACGTCACATGACTTGACAAACGCCTTTACATCCAGTCCCATTCTGGGCCAATAGAAATATCTAGAGAGTCTGAAATAGGTGCGATCTCGACCGGGATGCCCCGCAGTCACACAGTCATGGTATTCTTGAAGCAGGGCGAGTCGGAGTTTGCTACTCTTTGGAATGCATAACCTGTTCTGTGGTGAAGATCTGAGATAAAGATAACCGGGTGTTTCATTTAGAAGGTAACGGTCGTGCAGATTGTCATGGCTTGAATTTTTCAGTCTCCTGATAATGGGAGCAAGATCCTTGTCGCACTTGTAACCGCTTACAATTAACTGCGCTAAGTCTGGATTAATCTCTAGGGTATGCTCTATGGCATTCAACTGAATGTTAGGAGGATAGGATGACCCGCCTATTTCAGAATCACTGAACAGATCTGGACGGCGTGAAAGCGGGTCGGCAATGTTTTTCTTTCCTGGTTTGTGAAAGACCGTAAAGTCATAGTCAGCTAAAAACTCTACCCATCTTGCCTCACGCTTGGTGAGAGTCGGTTTGGTTCGTAAATAGACAACACCCATATTATCAGTCATCAGGTCAAAGTGGCGGAATAGATAGATTCTCCAGCACTTTAATGCAAATACCACAGCCAACGTTTCCCTCTCGGCCGCAGTATAGTTGCGTTCTGCAGCTGACAGTTTCCGACTACAATAGGCTACGGGATGCAAATCCATATCTTCTCCCTGCTGCAGGAGCACACCCGCCACGGCAAAGTCACTTGCGTCAGTTTCTACCATGAAGCTTTTCTCAACATCGGCCAGTTGCAACACTGGCGCCTCGAGTAATGCTGATTTTAGAGACTCGAATGCCTTCTGTCTAGCAGCGCTCCATTCAAAGCGTGAATTTTTTCCGGTGATTTCTTCTAATGGACGAGAGATGGTCGAGTGTCGGTCTATGAACCTTCGGAAATAGTTTGCAAAGCCAAGAAACTTCCTCACATCAGTTACTGACGACGGAGTTGGCCATGTTTCCACAGCACTTATCTTCTTGGGATCAGGGGAAATTGATGTGCCGTTGATTTTATGCCCCAAGAAGAGAACTTCTCTCACGCCGAATTCGCATTTAGACTGTTTGCAATACAGCTCACTATTTCTAAGTGTTTCTAGAACTGTTTGAAGATGATGCTGATGATCTTCCCAGGTCTTGCTGAAAACTAGAATGTCATCCAAGAATACTACAACGAATTTTCGGAGATGCGGTTGCAGAATAGAGTTCATGAGTGACTGAAAGGTGGCCGGGGCATTAGTCAGCCCGAATCCCATGACTCTAAATTGGAAGTGGCCGAACGGCGTGTTAATGGCCGTCTTAGAAACATCCGAGTCTTGAATTCTGATTTGATTGTAGCCTGACCGCAAGTCCAACTTGGAGAAATATGCACTGCCCTGGATCGTGTCGAATAAGTCATCAATATTAGGAAGACAAGCTTTGTTTTTGATCGTAATTCTATTCAATTCTCGCCAATCGCACACCATTCTCAGAGTACCATCCGACTTTTTCACAAAAAACACAGGTGCACCGTATGGCGACTTACTTGGCTCAATGAATCCCTTCTCAAGTAATTCTGATAGCTGTGACTGGAGCTCGTCCATCTCTGGTTTCGGCAGGCGGTAGGCGGGTCGAGACGGTGGTCTGGCTCCATCTTCTATCTGGATTTCATGGTCGACTGGTCTCTTCGGTGGAAGCTCATTCGGCAGCTCGTCTGGAAATAAATCCTGGTACCTCTTGAGCAGGTTCTGGATGTCTTGTTGCTCTGATTCCTGGAGTTGTGGCCCGGAACGATTCTCCTCGTTTGCAGCAGTGACCCATGCAAGAAACCCCTCGGCTCCACTCCTCAGGGCATGACGAGCTTGTCGGCCACTGATAAACATGCTTTCCACAGATGGCCGGTCGGCTGTCGGCGGGTTAGCTGAAGGCAATTTGGCAACAAAGGGCTCACCGTCCAACTGAACTTCGTTCGTACGGAAGTTGATGCTGGGGTTGTTCCTTGTAAGCCACGGCTTGCCAAGAATAGCGTCGTAGCGAGTCAGGGGATACACAGTAAAGTGCTGTTCCTCACTGAAGCCCCCGACTGTCACCCTTAGCGTGCGTGTGCAAATCTGCGGGACCTCGCTGGTCGAGCCGTCCGCCAATGTTACGCTCAGCACTGCTGAGCTTGCATCCGTGTCAAGATGATGCTTTCGAACAAAACTGTCTGCAATGAAGTCATGCGTCGAACCGGAATCTATCAGCATCACTGCACGGCGACCGCCGATTCTTCCCTGTATGCGCAGTAGGTCGTGTTCAGGTTCATTGCCGACGCTGACGTTGCTGACATGACACCTTTCTGCAACGGGACAATTTCCTACAGCTATGGGTGTCTCCGGCTCCGTAGGTTCCTGGAGAGCAACGTCTTCAACCTCCAGAGCTCCGAACCGGTTAGCGACTGGTATCGGCGTGGGCGCTTGGGTCGTCGCCAGTAAGCGCACCCCCTTTCTTACTGGCGACCAGCGTTTGGGTAGCGCTGTCCACCCTCAGTACAGTCTTTAGCGAGGTGGCCTGGCTTCCTGCGAGCAAAGCAGTGTCCCATTGCTCGCAGTTGGACACGCTCTTGGTCCGTCAGCTTGCGGAGGCCCTGACCACGGAAGCTGGGCACGGAACGCGACTCTCTACTGGCTGGTGGCCCCGACGCCGGTGGCCCTGACGACTGCTCCACGGTGTTTGCTGCCATGACAGCTTGCTCCAGGGTACGTGGATGCTCACGCATGACCTGTCGCTGGATGTGCGGCACTAGACCCCTGACGAACAGCAGCGCTCTGGTGTGGTGGTCGATTTCCGGCACTTGCAGGCTGAGGCGAGTGAAAGCAGCAATGTATGCGTCCAGCGACCCGCGCTGCGCTGCGGAAATTAGTCCCATACGCGATGTTTCCTCGTTGTGCCGTGGTCCGTACACATCGCCAAGTGCCGCTTTCAGAGCAGGCCAGTCGGAAAACACTTGGTTAGCTTCCAATGCCGCTATCAACCAAAGACGAGCGTTTCCAGTCAAAAATCCTGCCGCGTAGTCGACCCTCTGTGCCGCATTTGGGAGTGCCAACGACCGTAGGGCCATGTCCATTGCAAACGTCCATTCTTTGAATGTAGCGGAATCTCCTCCAAACACAGGCGGCTCTTTCGTAAGGCGGTGTGTTGGCTCCCACGGTTCCGAGTTCGGATGTATCGTTCGGTTTCCTTGGCTAACACGCTGAGCGGTCTTGATATCGTTTATCAGCCGAACGACGAGTACGAGGAGCGTAAACAGAGCGACCAGAACACCTGCCAAAAGCAGAGTAGTAACCATCCTCTGCTACCAGTGTAACAGGTTTAATCAAACTTGAAAAGTAAGAGGCCTGGTTGAGCGTGCCTCGACCAGTTATATGCAAAATGTGATAGTATACATGTGGCAATGGCGCCAATGAAGGTGCTAATAGACAGGCGTAAGACGCATGAGGTGCGAGGGAGTGTAAAGTTATAGAGAACAGGGGAAAACTGTTACAGAAGCCGCCAATGTAGAAGTATGAAAAATTAGTCGCTAGGCTTACCGAAGATGCCTCTAATGAGATGAATAGCCGAGATATAACACTAATGGCCGAAGCCGAAAAATGTATATCAACTTAGAGACCTACGACAGTGGCGGGGGGCACGGGAGACGCCACCGCGCAAAGAATCTAAGTAAATAGTTAGACCACCGCGAAGGGCTGCATGCCCCGGCGACAATGGTTAGGGTTTAGTAGATGCGCAGGGCATAGTCACGGTAGGGCAGCATGGCAGTTTGTTGAACTATTTAGAGTGCGTGGAGTAGGTCCATGTCCCGACCGGTTTCGCTGTCTGTAGCTCATCAGGATATATAGTGGGTTTTTAGGTTGGTTTTGGTTCGGCAGAGGTGTAGAATATAGTACGGATCTTGTGCTAGCGAAAGAATGCGTGAGTATATGGACTTATGCCGAAGCCGCCAATGTAGAAGTATGAAAAATTAGTCGCTAGGCTTACCGAAGATGCCTCTAATGAGATGAATAGCCGAGATATAACACTAATGGCCGAAGCCGAAAAATGTATATCACCTTAGAGACCTACGACAGTGGCGGGGGGCACGGGAGACGCCACCGCGCAAAGAATCTAAGTAAATAGTTCGACCACCGCGAAGGGCTGCATGCCCCGGCGACAAGGGTTAGGGTTTAGTAGATGCGCAGGGCATAATCACGGTAGGGCAGCATGGCAGTTTGTTGAACTATTTAGAGTGCGTGGAGTAGGTCCATGTCCCGACCGGTTTCGCTGTCTGTAGCTCATCAGGGGACGCTTTAAAGAAAAGCCGTGGACTAAAAATTTATAAAATGTGAGTAGGGATATATAGTGGGTTTTTAGGTTGGTTTTGGTTCGGCAGAGGTGTAGAATATAGTACGGATCTTGTGCTACCGAAAGAATGCGTGAGTATATGGACTTATGCCGAAGCCGCCAATGTAGAAGTATGAAAAATTAGTCGCTAGGCTTACTGAAGGTGCCTCTAATGAGATGAATAGCCGAGATATAACACTAATGGCCGAAGCCGAAAAATGTATATCAACTTAGAGACCTACGACAGTGGCGGGGGGCACGGGAGACGCCACCGCGCAAAGAATCTAAGTAAATAGTTCGACCACCGCGAAGGGCTGCATGCCCCGGCGACAAGGGTTAGGGTTTAGTAGATGCGCAGGGCATAGTCACGGTAGGGCAGCATGGCAGTTTGTTGAACTATTTAGAGTGCGTGGAGTAGGTCCATGTCCCGACCGGTTTCGCTGTCTGTAGCTCATCAGGGGACGCTTTAAACAAAAGCCGTGGACTTAAAATTTATAAAATGTGAGTAGGGATATATAGTGGGTTTTTAGGTTGGTTTTGGTTCGGCAGAGGTGTAGAATATAGTACGGATCTTGTGCTAGCGAAAGAATGCGTGAGTATATGGACTTATGCCGAAGCCGCCAATGTAGAAGTATGAAAAATTAGTCGCTAGGCTTACCGAAGATGCCTCTAATGAGATGAATAGCCGAGATATAACACTAATGGCCGAAGCCGAAAAATTTATATCAACTTAGAGACCTACGACAGTGGCGGGGGGCACGGGAGACGCCACCGCGCAAAGAATCTAAGTAAATAGTTCGACCACCGCCAAGGGCTGCATGCCCCAGCGACAAGGGTTAGGGTTTAGTAGATGCGCAGGGCATAGTCACGGTAGGGCAGCATGGCAGTTTGTTGAACTATTTAGAGTGCGTGGAGTAGGTCCATGTCCCGACCGGTTTCGCTGTCTGTAGCTCATCAGGGGACGCTTTAAAGAAAAGCCGTGGACTAAAAATTTATAAAATGTGAGTAGGGATATATAGTGGGTTTTTAGGTTGGTTTTGGTTCGGCAGAGGTGTAAAATATAGTACGGATCTTGTGCTAGCGAAAGAATGCGTGAGTATATGGACTTATGCCGAAGCCGCCAATGTAGAAGTATGAAAAATTAGTCGCTAGGCTTACTGAAGATGCCTCTAATGAGATGAATAGCCGAGATATAACACTAATGGCCGAAGCCGAAAAATGTATATCAACTTAGAGACCTACGACAGTGGCGGAGGGCACGGGAGACGCCACCGCGCAAAGAATCTAAGTAAATAGTTCGACCACCGCGAAGGGCTGCATGCCCCGGCAACAAGGGTTAGGGTTTAGTAGATGCGCAGGGCATATTCACGGTAGGGCAGCATGGCAGTTTGTTGAACTATTTAGAGTGCGTGGAGTAGGTCCATGTCCCGACCGGTTTCGCTGTCTGTAGCGCATCAGGGGACGCTTTAAAGAAAAGCCGTGGACTAAAAATTTATAAAATGTGAGTAGGGATATATAGTGGGTTTTTAGGTTGGTTTTGGTTCGGCAGAGGTGTAGAATATAGTACGGATCTTGTGCTAGCGAAAGAATGCGTGAGTATATGGACTTATGCCGAAGCCGCCAATGTAGAAGTATGAAAATTTAGTCGCTAGGCTTACTGAAGATGCCTCTAATGAGATGAATAGCCGAGATATAACACTAATGGCCGAAGCCGAAAAATGTATATCACCTTAGAGACCTACGACAGTGGCGGGGGGCACGGGAGACGCCACCGCGCAAAGAATCTAAGTAAATAGTTCGACCACCGCGAAGGGCTGCATGCCCCGGCGACAAGGGTTAGGGTTTAGTAGATGCGCAGGGCATAGTCACGGTAGGGCAGCATGGCAGTTTGTTGAACTTTTTAGAGTGCGTGGAGTAGGTCCATGTCCCGACCGGTTTCGCTGTCTGTAGCTCATCAGGGGACGCTTTAAAGAAAAGCCGTGGTATAAAAGATTATAAAATGTGAGTAGGGATATATAGTGGGTTTTTAGGTTGGTTTTGGTTCGGCAGAGGTGTAGAATATAGTACGGATCTTGTGCTAGCGAAAGAATGCGTGAGTATATGGACTTATGCCGAAGCCGCCAATGTAGAAGTATGAAAAATTAGTCGCTAGGCTTACCGAAGATGCCTCTAATGAGATGAATAGCCGAGATATAACACTAATGGCCGAAGCCGAAAAATGTATATCAACTTAGAGACCTACGACAGTGGCGGAGGGCACGGGAGACGCCACCGCGCAAAGAATCTAAGTAAATAGTTCGACCACCGCGAAGGGCTGCATGCCCCGGCGACAAGGGTTAGGGTTTTGTAGATGCGCAGGGCATAGTCACGGTAGGGCAGCATGGCAGTTTGTTGAACTATTTAGAGTGCGTGGAGTAGGTCCATGTCCCGACCGGTTTCGCTGTCTGTAGCTCATCAGGGGACGCTTTAAACAAAAGCCGTGGACTAAAAATTTATAAAATGTGAGTAGGGATATATAGTGGGTTTTTAGGTTGGTTTTGGTTCGGCAGAGGTGTAGAATATAGTACGGATCTTGTGCTAGCGAAAGAATGCGTGAGTATATGGACTTATGCCGAAGCCGCCAATGTAGAAGTATGAAAATTTAGTCGCTAGGCTTACTGAAGATGCCTCTAATGAGATGAATAGCCGAGATATAACACTAATGGCCGAAGCCGAAAAATGTATATCACCTTAGAGACCTACGACAGTGGCGGGGGGCACGGGAGACGCCACCGCGCAAAGAATCTAAGTAAATAGTTCGACCACCGCGAAGGGCTGCATGCCCCGGCGACAAGGGTTAGGGTTTAGTAGATGCGCAGGGCATAGTCACGGTAGGGCAGCATGGCAGTTTGTTGAACTATTTAGAGTGCGTGGAGTAGGTCCATGTCCCGACCGGTTTCGCTGTCTGTAGCTCATCAGGGGACGCTTTAAACAAAAGCCGTGGACTTAAAATTTATAAAATGTGAGTAGGGATATATAGTGGGTTTTTAGGTTGGTTTTGGTTCGGCAGAGGTGTAGAATATAGTACGGATTTTGTGCTAGCGAAAGAATGCGTGAGTAAATGGACTTATACCGAAGCCGCCAATGTAGAAGTATGAAAAATTAGTCGCTAGGCTTACCGAAGATGCCTCTAATGAGATGAATAGCCGAGATATAACACTAATGGCCGAAGCCGAAAAATGTATATCACCTTAGAGACCTACGACAGTGGCGGGGGGCACGGGAGACGCCACCGCGCAAAGAATCTAAGTAAATAGTTCGACCACCGCGAAGGGCTGCATGCCCCGGCGACAAGGGTTAGGGTTTAGTAGATGCGCAGGGCATAGTCACGGTAGGGCAGCATGGCAGTTTGTTGAACTATTTAGAGTGCGTGGAGTAGGTCCATGTCCCGACCGGTTTCGCTGTCTGTAGCTCATCAGGGGACGCTTTAAAGAAAAGCCGTGGACTAAAAATTTATAAAATGTGAGTAGGGATATATAGTGGGTTTTTAGGTTGGTTTTGGTTCGGCAGAGGTGTAGAATATAGTACGGATCTTGTGCTAGCGAAAGAATGCGTGAGTATATGGACTTATGCCGAAGCCGCCAATGTAGAAGTTTGAAAAATTAGTCGCTAGGCTTACCGAAGATGCCTCTAATGAGATGAATAGCCGAGATATAACACTAATGGCCGAAGCCGAAAAATGTATATCAACTTAGAGACCTACGACAGTGGCGGAGGGCACGGGAGACGCCACCGCGCAAAGAATCTAAGTAAATAGTTCGACCACCGCGAAGGGCTGCATGCCCCGGCGACAAGGGTTAGGGTTTAGTAGATGCGCAGGGCATATTCACGGTAGGGCAGCATGGCAGTTTGTTGAACTATTTAGAGTGCGTGGAGTAGGTCCATGTCCCGACCGGTTTCGCTGTCTGTAGCTCATCAGGGGACGCTTTAAAGAAAAGCCGTGGATTAAAAATTTATAAAATGTGAGTAGGGATATATAGTGGGTTTTTAGGTTGGTTTTGGTTCGGCAGAGGTGTAGAATATAGTACGGATCTTGTGCTAGCGAAAAAATGCGTGAGTATATGGACTTATGCCGAAGCTGTAACAGGTTTAATCAAACTTGAAAAGTAAGAGGCCTGGTTGAGCGTGCCTCGACCAGTTATATGCAAAATGTGATAGTATACATGTGGCAATGGCGCCAATGAAGGTGCTAATAGACAGGCGTAAGACGCATGAGGTGCGAGGGAGTGTAAAGTTATAGAGAACAGGGGAAAACTGTTACATCATCCCCCTCCTATGGAGAGGAAGGAGCTTATAACCCAAATGCTCAAGTGGAATAGAGTACAATAAGCGCAAACACGTGCGAGACGAAAAAAGGCTTCGCACTGAAGTAACACAATAAGACGACTGAAACTCCATGCAAATAAAGTGTAATAAGCTCAACAAATGTGTAAGGTGAAACTAGAAGTTCAACTGCAAAACTCAGCGGGCAGAAGCCAAGGTTTTGTACTTCTGAAGTGGAACAATGTCATTACCAGATTCATCCAACAAATAATGTTCAGGCTCCCAAGTGGCATCAGAGTAGCCTTGCCACTTGACTAGGTACTGAAGCTGATTCTGCCGGCGGCGGTGACTGAGAATGTTCTCCACCACATAGCGGGCATGACCATCAAGGTCCGTGATAGGCGGAGGCGTAGGCTGTCTCCTATTAGGAATAGCGTTCTTCTCGTAGGCACGGAGTGCCGACACATTAAATACCGGGTGACAGCGGCTGGTATGAGGCAACTTGAGCTTGTAGGCATTCGGGCCGACCACATGGGTTATAGGAAAGGGGCCAAACCACTTGGGGCGTAATTTATGGGATGGTCGGTCCCGAGCTTCAGGAGTCAGGAGGAAATCCCGGTAGACCATTACCAAATCTCCCACCTTCAGCTTTCCCTCGACCCTTGTCCGATCTGCATAGAAGGCCTGACGAGCTTGAGCTGCCACTAGCGCATCTTGTGAGATCTTGACCGCGTCTTGTCTTGCTTGCAACCAATCAGCTGAATCTCTGCCTCCCTGAATAGGGTTGAGGAAGTCGGGTGGCGCTCTGGGATTTAGACCGTAATTTAAGAAGAACGGTGTGTTTCCTGTAGATGATTGAGTAGCGCTGTTGATAGAAAACTCACAGAGAGGTAGGAGCATATCCCAGTTATCTTGTTTATGATTTACAAAAGCCCTCAGCACATCCTCTACTATTCTGTTTACTCGTTCAGTTAGGCCATCTGTCTGAGGGTGATTGGCAGTACTAAATGCTAGTTTCGTTCCTAAGCGATCAAACAATTCCTGAAAAAATGCTGCCGTAAATCTTGGATCACGATCACATACAATACTAGAACTCAAACCATGAAGTCGAAATACATGTTGGATATACAGATCAGCACTTCCTTTAGCGTCAATAGTAGAGGAAGTAGGTGCTAAATGTACACACTTTGTCAAGCGGTCTACAAATACATATATAGCATCATGACCTGTATCGGTCCTAGGCAAACCCATGATAAAATCCATCGAGATATCCGCCCACGGCTGACTGGGCACTGGTAAATTCTGCAAGAGACCAGTTTTTAGCTGGCCGCCTTTAACTCGTTGGCAGACGTCACATGACTTGACAAACGCCTTTACATCCAGTCCCATTCTGGGCCAATAGAAATATCTAGAGAGTCTGAAATAGGTGCGATCTCGACCGGGATGCCCCGCAGTCACACAGTCATGGTATTCTTGAAGCAGGGCGAGTCGGAGTTTGCTACTCTTTGGAATGCATAACCTGTTCTGTGGTGAAGATCTGAGATAAAGATAACCGGGTGTTTCATTTAGAAGGTAACGGTCGTGCAGATTGTCATGGCTTGAATTTTTCAGTCTCCTGATAATGGGAGCAAGATCCTTGTCGCACTTGTAACCGCTTACAATTAACTGCGCTAAGTCTGGATTAATCTCTAGGGTATGCTCTATGGCATTCAACTGAATGTTAGGAGGATAGGATGACCCGCCTATTTCAGAATCACTGAACAGATCTGGACGGCGTGAAAGCGGGTCGGCAATGTTTTTCTTTCCTGGTTTGTGAAAGACCGTAAAGTCATAGTCAGCTAAAAACTCTACCCATCTTGCCTCACGCTTGGTGAGAGTCGGTTTGGTTCGTAAATAGACAACACCCATATTATCAGTCATCAGGTCAAAGTGGCGGAATAGATAGATTCTCCAGCACTTTAATGCAAATACCACAGCCAACGTTTCCCTCTCGGCCGCAGTATAGTTGCGTTCTGCAGCTGACAGTTTCCGACTACAATAGGCTACGGGATGCAAATCCATATCTTCTCCCTGCTGCAGGAGCACACCCGCCACGGCAAAGTCACTTGCGTCAGTTTCTACCATGAAGCTTTTCTCAACATCGGCCAGTTGCAACACTGGCGCCTCGAGTAATGCTGATTTTAGAGACTCGAATGCCTTCTGTCTAGCAGCGCTCCATTCAAAGCGTGAATTTTTTCCGGTGATTTCTTCTAATGGACGAGAGATGGTCGAGTGTCGGTCTATGAACCTTCGGAAATAGTTTGCAAAGCCAAGAAACTTCCTCACATCAGTTACTGACGACGGAGTTGGCCATGTTTCCACAGCACTTATCTTCTTGGGATCAGGGGAAATTGATGTGCCGTTGATTTTATGCCCCAAGAAGAGAACTTCTCTCACGCCGAATTCGCATTTAGACTGTTTGCAATACAGCTCACTATTTCTAAGTGTTTCTAGAACTGTTTGAAGATGATGCTGATGATCTTCCCAGGTCTTGCTGAAAACTAGAATGTCATCCAAGAATACTACAACGAATTTTCGGAGATGCGGTTGCAGAATAGAGTTCATGAGTGACTGAAAGGTGGCCGGGGCATTAGTCAGCCCGAATCCCATGACTCTAAATTGGAAGTGGCCGAACGGCGTGTTAATGGCCGTCTTAGAAACATCCGAGTCTTGAATTCTGATTTGATTGTAGCCTGACCGCAAGTCCAACTTGGAGAAATATGCACTGCCCTGGATCGTGTCGAATAAGTCATCAATATTAGGAAGACAAGCTTTGTTTTTGATCGTAATTCTATTCAATTCTCGCCAATCGCACACCATTCTCAGAGTACCATCCGACTTTTTCACAAAAAACACAGGTGCACCGTATGGCGACTTACTTGGCTCAATGAATCCCTTCTCAAGTAATTCTGATAGCTGTGACTGGAGCTCGTCCATCTCTGGTTTCGGCAGGCGGTAGGCGGGTCGAGACGGTGGTCTGGCTCCATCTTCTATCTGGATTTCATGGTCGACTGGTCTCTTCGGTGGAAGCTCATTCGGCAGCTCGTCTGGAAATAAATCCTGGTACCTCTTGAGCAGGTTCTGGATGTCTTGTTGCTCTGATTCCTGGAGTTGTGGCCCGGAACGATTCTCCTCGTTTGCAGCAGTGACCCATGCAAGAAACCCCTCGGCTCCACTCCTCAGGGCATGACGAGCTTGTCGGCCACTGATAAACATGCTTTCCACAGATGGCCGGTCGGCTGTCGGCGGGTTAGCTGAAGGCAATTTGGCAACAAAGGGCTCACCGTCCAACTGAACTTCGTTCGTACGGAAGTTGATGCTGGGGTTGTTCCTTGTAAGCCACGGCTTGCCAAGAATAGCGTCGTAGCGAGTCAGGGGATACACAGTAAAGTGCTGTTCCTCACTGAAGCCCCCGACTGTCACCCTTAGCGTGCGTGTGCAAATCTGCGGGACCTCGCTGGTCGAGCCGTCCGCCAATGTTACGCTCAGCACTGCTGAGCTTGCATCCGTGTCAAGATGATGCTTTCGAACAAAACTGTCTGCAATGAAGTCATGCGTCGAACCGGAATCTATCAGCATCACTGCACGGCGACCGCCGATTCTTCCCTGTATGCGCAGTAGGTCGTGTTCAGGTTCATTGCCGACGCTGACGTTGCTGACATGACACCTTTCTGCAACGGGACAATTTCCTACAGCTATGGGTGTCTCCGGCTCCGTAGGTTCCTGGAGAGCAACGTCTTCAACCTCCAGAGCTCCGAACCGGTTAGCGACTGGTATCGGCGTGGGCGCTTGGGTCGTCGCCAGTAAGCGCACCCCCTTTCTTACTGGCGACCAGCGTTTGGGTAGCGCTGTCCACCCTCAGTACAGTCTTTAGCGAGGTGGCCTGGCTTCCTGCAAGCAAAGCAGTGTCCCATTGCTCGCAGTTGGACACGCTCTTGGTCCGTCAGCTTGCGGAGGCCCTGACCACGGAAGCTGGGCACGGAACGCGACTCTCTACTGGCTGGTGGCCCCGACGCCGGTGGCCCTGACGACTGCTCCACGGTGTTTGCTGCCATGACAGCTTGCTCCAGGGTACGTGGATGCTCACGCATGACCTGTCGCTGGATGTGCGGCACTAGACCCCTGACGAACAGCAGCGCTCTGGTGTGGTGGTCGATTTCCGGCACTTGCAGGCTGAGGCGAGTGAAAGCAGCAATGTATGCGTCCAGCGACCCGCGCTGCGCTGCGGAAATTAGTCCCATACGCGATGTTTCCTCGTTGTGCCGTGGTCCGTACACATCGCCAAGTGCCGCTTTCAGAGCAGGCCAGTCGGAAAACACTTGGTTAGCTTCCAATGCCGCTATCAACCAAAGACGAGCGTTTCCAGTCAAAAATCCTGCCGCGTAGTCGACCCTCTGTGCCGCATTTGGGAGTGCCAACGACCGTAGGGCCATGTCCATTGCAAACGTCCATTCTTTGAATGTAGCGGAATCTCCTCCAAACACAGGCGGCTCTTTCGTAAGGCGGTGTGTTGGCTCCCACGGTTCCGAGTTCGGATGTATCGTTCGGTTTCCTTGGCTAACACGCTGAGCGGTCTTGATATCGTTTATCAGCCGAACGACGAGTACGAGGAGCGTAAACAGAGCGACCAGAACACCTGCCAAAAGCAGAGTAGTAACCATCCTCTGCTACCAGTGTAACAGGTTTAATCAAACTTGAAAAGTAAGAGGCCTGGTTGAGCGTGCCTCGACCAGTTATATGCAAAATGTGATAGTATACATGTGGCAATGGCGCCAATGAAGGTGCTAATAGACAGGCGTAAGACGCATGAGGTGCGAGGGAGTGTAAAGTTATAGAGAACAGGGGAAAACTGTTACAGAAGCCGCCAATGTAGAAGTATGAAAAATTAGTCGCTAGGCTTACCGAAGATGCCTCTAATGAGATGAATAGCCGAGATATAACACTAATGGCCGAAGCCGAAAAATGTATATCAACTTAGAGACCTACGACAGTGGCGGGGGGCACGGGAGACGCCACCGCGCAAAGAATCTAAGTAAATAGTTAGACCACCGCGAAGGGCTGCATGCCCCGGCGACAATGGTTAGGGTTTAGTAGATGCGCAGGGCATAGTCACGGTAGGGCAGCATGGCAGTTTGTTGAACTATTTAGAGTGCGTGGAGTAGGTCCATGTCCCGACCGGTTTCGCTGTCTGTAGCTCATCAGGATATATAGTGGGTTTTTAGGTTGGTTTTGGTTCGGCAGAGGTGTAGAATATAGTACGGATCTTGTGCTAGCGAAAGAATGCGTGAGTATATGGACTTATGCCGAAGCCGCCAATGTAGAAGTATGAAAAATTAGTCGCTAGGCTTACCGAAGATGCCTCTAATGAGATGAATAGCCGAGATATAACACTAATGGCCGAAGCCGAAAAATGTATATCACCTTAGAGACCTACGACAGTGGCGGGGGGCACGGGAGACGCCACCGCGCAAAGAATCTAAGTAAATAGTTCGACCACCGCGAAGGGCTGCATGCCCCGGCGACAAGGGTTAGGGTTTAGTAGATGCGCAGGGCATAATCACGGTAGGGCAGCATGGCAGTTTGTTGAACTATTTAGAGTGCGTGGAGTAGGTCCATGTCCCGACCGGTTTCGCTGTCTGTAGCTCATCAGGGGACGCTTTAAAGAAAAGCCGTGGACTAAAAATTTATAAAATGTGAGTAGGGATATATAGTGGGTTTTTAGGTTGGTTTTGGTTCGGCAGAGGTGTAGAATATAGTACGGATCTTGTGCTACCGAAAGAATGCGTGAGTATATGGACTTATGCCGAAGCCGCCAATGTAGAAGTATGAAAAATTAGTCGCTAGGCTTACTGAAGGTGCCTCTAATGAGATGAATAGCCGAGATATAACACTAATGGCCGAAGCCGAAAAATGTATATCAACTTAGAGACCTACGACAGTGGCGGGGGGCACGGGAGACGCCACCGCGCAAAGAATCTAAGTAAATAGTTCGACCACCGCGAAGGGCTGCATGCCCCGGCGACAAGGGTTAGGGTTTAGTAGATGCGCAGGGCATAGTCACGGTAGGGCAGCATGGCAGTTTGTTGAACTATTTAGAGTGCGTGGAGTAGGTCCATGTCCCGACCGGTTTCGCTGTCTGTAGCTCATCAGGGGACGCTTTAAACAAAAGCCGTGGACTTAAAATTTATAAAATGTGAGTAGGGATATATAGTGGGTTTTTAGGTTGGTTTTGGTTCGGCAGAGGTGTAGAATATAGTACGGATCTTGTGCTAGCGAAAGAATGCGTGAGTATATGGACTTATGCCGAAGCCGCCAATGTAGAAGTATGAAAAATTAGTCGCTAGGCTTACCGAAGATGCCTCTAATGAGATGAATAGCCGAGATATAACACTAATGGCCGAAGCCGAAAAATTTATATCAACTTAGAGACCTACGACAGTGGCGGGGGGCACGGGAGACGCCACCGCGCAAAGAATCTAAGTAAATAGTTCGACCACCGCCAAGGGCTGCATGCCCCAGCGACAAGGGTTAGGGTTTAGTAGATGCGCAGGGCATAGTCACGGTAGGGCAGCATGGCAGTTTGTTGAACTATTTAGAGTGCGTGGAGTAGGTCCATGTCCCGACCGGTTTCGCTGTCTGTAGCTCATCAGGGGACGCTTTAAAGAAAAGCCGTGGACTAAAAATTTATAAAATGTGAGTAGGGATATATAGTGGGTTTTTAGGTTGGTTTTGGTTCGGCAGAGGTGTAAAATATAGTACGGATCTTGTGCTAGCGAAAGAATGCGTGAGTATATGGACTTATGCCGAAGCCGCCAATGTAGAAGTATGAAAAATTAGTCGCTAGGCTTACTGAAGATGCCTCTAATGAGATGAATAGCCGAGATATAACACTAATGGCCGAAGCCGAAAAATGTATATCAACTTAGAGACCTACGACAGTGGCGGAGGGCACGGGAGACGCCACCGCGCAAAGAATCTAAGTAAATAGTTCGACCACCGCGAAGGGCTGCATGCCCCGGCAACAAGGGTTAGGGTTTAGTAGATGCGCAGGGCATATTCACGGTAGGGCAGCATGGCAGTTTGTTGAACTATTTAGAGTGCGTGGAGTAGGTCCATGTCCCGACCGGTTTCGCTGTCTGTAGCGCATCAGGGGACGCTTTAAAGAAAAGCCGTGGACTAAAAATTTATAAAATGTGAGTAGGGATATATAGTGGGTTTTTAGGTTGGTTTTGGTTCGGCAGAGGTGTAGAATATAGTACGGATCTTGTGCTAGCGAAAGAATGCGTGAGTATATGGACTTATGCCGAAGCCGCCAATGTAGAAGTATGAAAAATTAGTCGCTAGGCTTACTGAAGATGCCTCTAATGAGATGAATAGCCGAGATATAACACTAATGGCCGAAGCCGAAAAATGTATATCAACTTAGAGACCTACGACAGTGGCGGGGGGCACGGGAGACGCCACCGCGCAAAGAATCTAAGTAAATAGTTCGACCACCGCGAAGGGCTGCATGCCCCGGCGACAAGGGTTAGGGTTTAGTAGATGCGCAGGGCATAGTCACGGTAGGGCAGCATGGCAGTTTGTTGAACTATTTAGAGTGCGTGGAGTAGGTCCATGTCCCGACAGGTTTCGCTGTCTGTAGCTCATCAGGGGACGCTTTAAACAAAAGCCGTGGACTTAAAATTTATAAAATGTGAGTAGGGATATATAGTGGGTTTTTAGGTTGGTTTTGGTTCGGCAGAGGTGTAGAATATAGTACGGATCTTGTGCTAGCGAAAGAATGCGTGAGTATATGGACTTATGCCGAAGCCGCCAATGTAGAAGTATGAAAAATTAGTCGCTAGGCTTACCGAAGATGCCTCTAATGAGATGAATAGCCGAGATATAACACTAATGGCCGAAGCCGAAAAATGTATATCAACTTAGAGACCTACGACAGTGGCGGGGGGCACGGGAGACGCCACCGCGCAAAGAATCTAAGTAAATAGTTCGACCACCGCCAAGGGCTGCATGCCCCGGCGACAAGGGTTAGGGTTTAGTAGATGCGCAGGGCATAGTCACGGTAGGGCAGCATGGCAGTTTGTTGAACTATTTAGAGTGCGTGGAGTAGGTCCATGTCCCGACCGGTTTCGCTGTCTGTAGCTCATCAGGGGACGCTTTAAAGAAAAGCCGTGGACTAAAAATTTATAAAATGTGAGTAGGGATATATAGTGGGTTTTTAGGTTGGTTTTGGTTCGGCAGAGGTGTAAAATATAGTACGGATCTTGTGCTAGCGAAAGAATGCGTGAGTATATGGACTTATGCCGAAGCCGCCAATGTAGAAGTATGAAAAATTAGTCGCTAGGCTTACTGAAGATGCCTCTAATGAGATGAATAGCCGAGATATAACACTAATGGCCGAAGCCGAAAAATGTATATCAACTTAGAGACCTACGACAGTGGCGGATGGCACGGGAGACGCCACCGCGCAAAGAATCTAAGTAAATAGTTCGACCACCGCGAAGGGCTGCATGCCCCGGCGACAAGGGTTAGGGTTTAGTAGATGCGCAGGGCATATTCACGGTAGGGCAGCATGGCAGTTTGTTGAACTATTTAGAGTGCGTGGAGTAGGTCCATGTCCCGACCGGTTTCGCTGTCTGTAGCTCATCAGGGGACGCTTTAAAGAAAAGCCGTGGTATAAAAGATTATAAAATGTGAGTAGGGATATATAGTGGGTTTTTAGGTTGGTTTTGGTTCGGCAGAGGTGTAGAATATAGTACGGATCTTGTGCTAGCGAAAGAATGCGTGAGTATATGGACTTATGCCGAAGCCGCCAATGTAGAAGTATGAAAAATTAGTCGCTAGGCTTACCGAAGATGCCTCTAATGAGATGAATAGCCGAGATATAACACTAATGGCCGAAGCCGAAAAATGTATATCAACTTAGAGACCTACGACAGTGGCGGGGGGCACGGGAGACGCCACCGCGCAAAGAATCTATGTAAATAGTTCGACCACCGCGAAGGGCTGCATGCCCCGGCGACAAGGGTTAGGGTTTAGTAGATGCGCAGGGCATAGTCACGGTAGGGCAGCATGGCAGTTTGTTGAACTATTTAGAGTGCGTGGAGTAGGTCCATGTCCCGACCGGTTTCGCTGTCTGTAGCTCATCAGGGGACGCTTTAAAGAAAAGCCGTGGTATAAAAGATTATAAAATGTGAGTAGGGATATATAGTGGGTTTTTAGGTTGGTTTTGGTTCGGCAGAGGTGTAGAATATAGTACGGATCTTGTGCTAGCGAAAGAATGCGTGAGTATATGGACTTATGCCGAAGCCGCCAATGTAGAAGTATGAAAAATTAGTCGCTAGGCTTACCGAAGATGCCTCTAATGAGATGAATAGCCGAGATATAACACTAATGGCCGAAGCCGAAAAATGTATATCAACTCAGAGACCTACGACAGTGGCGGGGGGCACGGGAGACGCCACCGCGCAAAGAATCTATATAAATAGTTCGACCACCGCGAAGGGCTGCATGCCCCGGCGACAAGGGTTAGGGTTTAGTAGATGCGCAGGGCATAGTCACGGTAGGGCAGCATGGCAGTTTGTTGAACTATTTAGAGTGCGTGGAGTAGGTCCATGTTCCGACCGGTTTCGCTGTCTGTAGCTCATCAGGGGACGCTTTAAAGAAAAGCCGTGGACTAAAAATTTATAAAATGTGAGTAGGGATATATAGTGGGTTTTTAGGTTGGTTTTGGTTCGGCAGAGGTGTAGAATATAGTACGGATCTTGTGCTAGCGAAAGAATGCGTGAGTATATTGACTTATGCCGAAGCCGCCAATGTAGAAGTATGAAAAATTAGTCGCTAGGCTTACCGAAGATGCCTCTAATGAGATGAATAGCCGAGATATAACACTAATGGCCGAAGCCGAAAAATGTATATCAACTTAGAGACCTACGACAGTGGCGGGGGGCACGGGAGACGCCACCGCGCAAAGAATCTAAGTAAATAGTTCGACCACCGCGAAGGGCTGCATGCCCCGGCGACAAGGGTTAGGGTTTAGTAGATGCGCAGGGCATAGTCACGGTAGGGCAGCATGGCAGTTTGTTGAACTATTTAGAGTGCGTGGAGTAGGTCCATGTCCCGACCGGTTTGATTGATTGATTGATTTTATTTTACTTCGCAAGTTCAAACGGATTGATTTTTGGATTTTTTTTTGGATTGGATTGGATTTTTATTTATAGTGGTGACTATAACAGACAATTGCCTAATAACAATAGACCCGAAACGGGTTCCTGGCCCAGTTATATGAAAGCGAAGGATAGAATTTGCCAAAATCCTAATGAGCAACAGCATAGGCAATATTATCATAGGTTTCGCTGTCTGTAGCTCATCAGGGGACGCTTTAAAGAAAAGCCGTGGACTAAAAATTTATAAAATGTGAGTAGGGATATATAGTGGGTTTTTAGGTTGGTTTTGGTTCGGCAGAGGTGTAGAATATAGTACGGATCTTGTGCTAGCGAAAGAATGCGTGAGTATATGGACTTATGCCGAAGCCGCCAATGTAGAAGTAGGAAAAATTAGTCGCTAGGCTTACCGAAGATTCCTCTAATGAGATGAATAGCCGAGATATAACACTAATGGCCGAAGCCGAAAAATGTATATCAACTTAGAGACCTACGACAGTGGCGGGGGGCACGGGAGACGCCACCGCGCAAAGAATCTAAGTAAATAGTTCGACCACCGCGAAGGGCTGCATGCCCCGGCGACAAGGGTTAGGGTTTAGTAGATGCGCAGGGCATAGTCACGGTAGGGCAGCATGGCAGTTTGTTGAACTATTTAGAGTGCGTGGAGTAGGTCCATGTCCCGACCGGTTTCGCTGTCTGTAGCTCATCAGGGGACGCTTTAAAGAAAAGCCGTGGACTAAACATTTATAAAATGTGAGTAGGGATATATAGTGGGTTTTTAGGTTGGTTTTGGTTCGGCAGAGGTGTAGAATATAGTACGGATCTTGTGCTAGCGAAAAAATGCGTGAGTATATGGACTTATGCCGAAGCCGCCAATGTAGAAGTATGAAAAATTAGTCGCTAGGCCTACCGAAGATGCCTCTAATGAGATGAATAGCCGAGATATAACACTAATGGCCGAAGCCGAAAAATGTATATCAACTTAGAGACCTACGACAGTGGCGGGGGGCACGGGAGACGCCACCGCGCAAAGAATCTAAGTAAATAGTTCGACCACGGCGAAGGGCTGCATGCCCCGGCTACAAGGGTTAGGGTCTAGTAGATGCGCAGGGCATAGTCACGGTAGGGCAGCATGGCAGTTTGTTGAACTATTTAGAGTGCGTGGAGTAGGTCCATGTCCCGACCGGTTTCGCTGTCTGTAGCTCATCAGGGGACGCTTTAAACAAAAGCCGTGGACTTAAAATTTATAAAATGTGAGTAGGGATATATAGTGGGTTTTTAGGTTGGTTTTGGTTCGGCAGAGGTGTAGAATATAGTACGGATCTTGTGCTAGCGAAAGAATGCGTGAGTATATGGACTTATGCCGAAGCCGCCAATGTAGAAGTATGAAAAATTAGTCGCTAGGCTTACCGAAGATGCCTCTAATGAGATGAATAGCCGAGATATAACACTAATGGCCGAAGCCGAAAAATGTATATCAACTTAGAGACCTACGACAGTGGCGGGGGGCACGGGGGACGCCACCGCGCAAAGAATCTAAGTAAAATTAATAGTTCGACCACCGCGAAGGGCTGCATGCCCCGGCGACAAGGGTTAGGGTTTAGTAGATGCGCAGGGCATAGTCACGGTAGGGCAGCATGGCAGTTTGTTGAACTATTTAGAGTGCGTGGAGTAGGTCCATGTCCCGACCGGTTTCGCTGTCTGTAGCTCATCAGGGGACGCTTTAAAGAAAAGCCGTGGACTAAAAATATATAAAATGTGAGTAGGGATATATAGTGGGTTTTTCGGTTGGTTTTGGTTCGGCAGAGGTGTAGAATATAGAACGGATCTTGTGCTAGCGAAAGAATGCGTGAGTATATGGACTTATGCCGAAGCCGCCAATGTAGAAGTATGAAAAATTAGTCGCTAGGCTTACCGAAGACGCCTCTAATGAGATGAATAGCCGAGATATAACACTAATGGCCGAAGCCGAAAAATGTATATCAACTTAGAGACCTACGACAGTGGCGGGGGGCACGGGAGACGCCACCGCGCAAAGAATCTAAGTAAATAGTTCGACCACCGCGAAGAGCTGCATGCCCCGGCGACAAGGGTTAGGGTTTAGTAGATGCGCAGGGCATAGTCACGGTAGGGCAGCATGGCAGTTTGTTGAACTATTTAGAGTGCGTGGAGTAGGTCCATGTCCCGACCGGTTTCGCTGTCTGTAGCTCATCAGGGGACGCTTTAAAGAAAAGCCGTGGACTAAAAATTTATAAAATGTGAGTAGGGATATATAGTGGGTTTTTAGGTTGGTTTTGGTTCGGCAGAGGTGTAGAATATAGTACGGATCTTGTGCTAGCGAAAGAATGCGTGAGTATATGGACTTATGCCGAAGCCGCCAATGTAGAAGTATGAAAAATTAGTCGTTAGGCTTACCGAAGATGCCTCTAATGAGATGAATAGCCGAGATATAACACTAATGGCCGAAGCCGAAAAATGTATATCAACTTAGAGACCTACGACAGTGGCGGGGGGCACGGGAGACGCCACCGCGCAAAGAATCTAAGTAAATAGTTCGACCACCGCGAAGAGCTGCATGCCCCGGCGACAAGGGTTAGGGTTTAGTAGATGCGCAGGGCATAGTCACGGTAGGGCAGCATGGCAGTTTGTTGAACTATTTAGAGTGCGTGGAGTAGGTCCATGTCCCGACCGGTTTCGCTGTCTGTAGCTCATCAGGGGACGCTTTAAAGAAAAGCCGTGGACTAAAAATTTATAAAATGTGAGTAGGGATATATAGTGGGTTTTTAGGTTGGTTTTGGTTCGGCAGAGGTGTAGAATATAGTACGGATCTTGTGCTAGCGAAAGAATGCGTGAGTATATGGACTTATGCCGAAGCCGCCAATGTAGAAGTATGAAAAATTAGTCGCTAGGCTTACCGAAGATGCCTCTAATGAGATGAATAGCCGAGATATAACACTAATGGCCGAAGCCGAAAAATGTATATCAACTTAGAGACCTACGACAGTGGCGGGGGGCACGGGAGACGCCACCGCGCAAAGAATCTAAGTAAATAGTTCGACCACCGCGAAGGGCTGCATGCCCCGGCGACAAGGGTTAGGGTTTAGTAGATGCGCAGGGCATAGTCACGGTAGGGCAGCATGGCAGTTTGTTGAACTATTTAGAGTGCGTGGAGTAGGTCCATGTCCCGACCGGTTTCGCTGTCTGTAGCTCATCAGGGGACGCTTTAAAGAAAGCCGTGGACTAAAAATTTATAAAATGTGAGTAGGGATATATAGTGGGTTTTTAGGTTGGTTTTGGTTCGGCAGAGGTGTAGAATATAGTACGGATCTTGTGCTAGCGAAAGAATGCGTGAGTATATGGACTTATGCCGAAGCCGCCAATGTAGAAGTATGAAAAATTAGTCGCTAGGCTTACCGAAGATGCCTCTAATGATTGATTGATTGATTTTATTTGGATTCGCGAGACCAAACGAGCAGGAGTGCTCAATAACAGGGTAGCGAATGGTTGAGTTGTGCTATGTGACAATGTAGTGTGTGCGTGGAGAGGGGGGGGGGAGCTGCGGAGGCCCAATACAATGTAAGGGGATGGGAGGAGAGAAGGCCAGCGGAGAGTCAAATTCAGAAGAGGGAGGAGAGAATAGCTGAAGTACACGGTTACTGAGCGAATTCAAATAAACCAAACAAACAGCAAAACAAGTACACAGCTCACGAGAATAAAGAGGACTGGAGCACAGAATTGAACTGCTGATGTACACAGCTGACGAGAATAAAGACAGGAGCACAGAAATGAACGGGAGGCAGTCTACGAAGTGGTGGTACCATCGGTGCATGCACCACGGTACATTATCATATTATCGGCGCGGCTTTGCAAAGTTCGTGGGTACTGAATACCATGGTGTGACCAATTGTGTAGCAGTCTACAACGTGTAGGGAATGGCAGCTCGGCGGAATGCTGGGATGTTGCCCATGGCTCGCACCGTGTCAGGTATATGGTTCCATAACAGGCAACCGCGAGATGCCGGTCGGCATTGGCCTGCTCGGCTTCTGGCTATTGGTTGTTGCAGGCCCAGACTGCGCTGAAGGCGAGTTGCTCCGCAGTTGCTGACAAACAGTGCCTGCAGAGCAGGACTGGCACGGTTATGAACGCACCGCCATACCAGCACGAGCAGTTTCTGGCGATATACCTCGTCCACGCGATAAACAGAGAGCCTCTCCAAGAGGTCACTGGCCCTGGTAAATCGTGGTCGTCCGAACACCGCCCTTGCTGCGCGGTTTTGGGCCATCTGCAAGCGGTTTAGCTGGTTGTGGGTCAAGCCAGAGCCATAGGCGGACGATCCATATATCAAATCCGGCATGATGACAGATAGGAAGTACTTTCTTCGACTAGCTAGAGTGAGGCAACGTCGCGCCCGCCACAGACTACCAATCTTCCTAGCAGTGCGTGAGATGCACCGGTCAACTTGCGGTTGCCAGGCCATTCGTTCATCGATCAAGATGCCGAGGTATTTCGCGCTGGTGGTGTGCGGAAGGACATCATTTCGACAGCGTACAACCACGTCCGGCTGCTGCCCACTGCTGCTGGTAAAAACCAATACATTGCTCTTCTTTGCATTTAGTACAAGACCACGAGCGTCCAGCCAACTTGAGAGGGAGGTAACCGCCAAGCTGAGCGCATCAGACACCTCTTGCGCTGTCCGTCTTGCACATGTCAGGGCGATGTCGTCCGCAAACTGCAGTGATGATGCCGGCGCAGATTCAGAGGGGACATCTCTAGTGTATATGGAGAACAGCATGGGTCCTAGTACAGAGCCCTGCGGCACACCACAAGTGCACGGTACAGTTCTGCCCAGTCGGGAGCCCATACGAACGCGTTGATGGCGCCCAGACAAATAGTCGCGAAACCATTTCAGGGCTGTGCCGGAGATACCGATGCTGAACAAGTCCTGGATGAGGGTGGCATGCTTCACCTTGTCGAAGGCTTTACTCATATCTAACAGGCATGTTGCTACAACAGAACCATTGTCTCTTGCTTGGAGGACGGTGTCCGAGAGCAGTGCCAGTGCATCTTCGGTCGAGTGTCCAGGGCGGAATGCAAACTGGGTGTTAGGGAGAGCTGGGTCGACGAAGTCAACCAGGGCTTTCTGCACCAGCTTTTCGAGTAGCTTAGAGATCACGGGTAACAGCGACACAGGGCGGTAGTTTGTGGGCACGAATGGGTCTCCGGCCTTGAACAGGGGTGTGACGTGTGCTAGCTTGAAACCTCTTGGCACTTCCCCGCTGGACAGGGACGCATTAAACAGTGTGACCAGTGAAGGGGCAAGGATATCAGCGCTATGTTTCAGTACAAAACCGGGTATGTCGTCGCTTCCTGTGGCCTTGGTCGTGTTGATTGATCGTAGTAACCGCTCAACTTCCCTGACAGTAACCAGCGGAAAGGAGATGAGACATTGCTGTGGGGGTGGTCCGCTTGGTATCTGGAGACTTTGCGGCCGGCTGGTGTCCGTGATAACCTTGTGGAACGCGGTGGTTACTGCATCCATAGGGCATGCGGGCTCCTGGTGTTGACGGCTTCGTCCTGTGACCTGATTGATAACCGACCACATTTTACGAGGATTAGAGTTATTCTCACTGCACTGGGTGCGGAAGTACTCATTGCGTTTTCTGCGGTACGCATTTGAGCATGCAGATCTGGCTCGCTTGAAGTCCTGATGTGCCGCCCAGTCCCCTTTGTTCGCGAGCCATTTCTTGTGGAGTCGGATTTTCCGCTGATTTAGCTGGAACAAGTCTCTATCCGACCAGGGCGGGTTTGATGGCCGTTTCCCCTGACTTGTAAGAATCTGCGGAGCATGCCTGTCCAGCACGTCCATGAACCCTCCATGCCACTGGTGCCACATTTGGTGCACGTCGGATCCAGGTGCAAATGCATACAAGTTGGCTGCAATGAGGTCACGCCGAAAAGACTCGAAGTCCATCCGGTGTAGATGGCGAGTGATGCGAGGTGCACGACTAGTAGTTTGCGCAGTGAGGAGATGGAGATGCGCTCTCACCAGGAAATGGTCGCTGATGTCACAGGGAATAACACTGCAAGCGGAGACGTTGGTGGGATCTGAAAGAACAAGGTCGATCACAGTTCCATGGGGATGCTCTGGTGTGACACGTGTTGGGGAGATAACGTGATTTTTCAGGCCATATACGTCGCAGAGATCAAGCAAGTGGCGCACCTGATGACTACCTTGGCATACATTAGCGTTGAAGTCACCGAGTAGGGTCATCGATGGTGTCACTTGGGACGCCCGCTCAAGCTCTTGCTCTATCCGAGTCCAGTAGGCGACTGGCTCATTTGGCGGTCGATAGACGCATGCAACTAGGTGAGGTCCGGACTTGCTCTTGACTTCAAGCCATATGATTTCAACGTTTTCTTTGCTTAGGTCAGGACGCGGTCTTGCGGGAAGTGTGGAGCGGTAGTAGATGGCTACGCCACCACCCTGTCTACCACGATCACGTCGTGCAATTGAGTATCCTGGGATACACAGTTCTCCATCTCCGATTGTCTGATCCAGCCATGTCTCGGCAACACCAAGTATGTCCAAGCTCTGGCTTGCCAGGACAGCTTTGACATCGTGCACCTTATACCGCAAGCTACAGACATTTAGGAATGCAATATTGAGGGCGGATGTCTTGCTAGGCATCGGCTGGTTAGCTGAGGTAGGACGGGGCTTAAATGGTAATGCATGAGGATTTAGGGGGAGAGCCATAGAAAGGGTTATAAAGTTGAGACGAATACTGGGATGACTAGCAGCTCAATCTGCGGTCGCGGATCATGTTGTTTACTGCAGCTGGTGACTGGGGATGCCGCATAGAGGTGAGGATCCGAGGAGCAAAGGTATGCTTTCCTGATGCCCGGACGAACCCTTCCTCGTCTGGAGACGCATGCGCTGCTTTGCCCCGGGATGTCAGTCGAAAAGCTGGGGTGACAGGTGTTGCCTGCGCCTGCTTGAGTGACACCTGGGGTACTGGAATCCTGGACCTCAATTCAGGTTTCCGCTGCTGTAGCACTGGCTGCTGCGCTGGAGGTGACAGCTGCTCTTGGGCTGGTATAGTGACCTGGCTAACCCCAGGCTGCTGATTTGCAGCTGCGGTTGCAGCCCAGGTCAACTGCTGGTCGCTGTTCTGCACGCTGTTTTGTACGGTGGCAGCTGCGGTCGCAGCCAGGGTCGACTGCTGGTCGCCGTTCTGCACGGTGCTGGCGTACGTACGGTGTTGGCCGGGCAGCGATGTACGCTTGGGACAGTCACGTGCCAGGTGCTCACCACCACAGCGGTAACATGTCTGGGTTTGACCCCAGTGGTACACCCTATACTCATTTTCACCGATTCGTAGCTTGCAGGGAACTGTCTTTTTGAGCACCATCAAAACCCGCCGAGCTCCGGTGAGTATTTTGACCTCAGCATGAGAAATAGTTTCTGGCTCAATTTTCCCAACCACTTCCCCGAATACTCCAAGTGCTGAGGCTATATGGCCTTCGTGCAAGTGCGGTTCACAACCATACACGTATACTCTACATGCAGTTCTTGTTCCGTCTCCCGGCATGACACTTACTTGCTCGCCGTTCAAGTTCAGTCCGGCAGCTACAAGACCATCACGAGCGTCGAAATTTCGAAAAGTGAGGACACAAGTCCCTGGGCGCCCTTGCAAGTCAATCTGCAGCACGTCTTTCAAGTCAAGCTTAGCCGACAGTATGGCCTTGGCTACGTCAACATGGACAGTCCGCCCCTTGCGGTGAAAGTGAGCAGTAGGCTTCTCCATCAGGACCTCCAGAATTTGAAACCACACTCAATTTGAATTTGAGAGTAATGAGATGAATAGCCGAGATATAACACTAATGGCCGAAGCCGAAAAATGTATATCAACTTAGAGACCTACGACAGTGGCGGGGGGCACGGGAGACGCCACCGCGCAAAGAATCTAAGTAAATAGTTCGACCACCGCGAAGGGCTGCATGCCCCGGCGACAAGGGTTAGGGTTTAGTAGATGCGCAGGGCATAGTCGCGGTAGGGCAGCTTGGCAGTTTGTTGAACTATTTAGAGTGCGTGGAGTAGGTCCATGTCCCGACCGGTTTCGCTGTCTGTAGCTCGTCAGGGGACGCTTTAAAGAAAAGCCGTGGACTAAAAATTTATAAAATGTGAGTAGGGATATATAGTGGGTTTTTAGGTTGGTTTTGGTTCGGCAGAGGTGTAGAATATAGTACGGATCTTGTGCTAGCGAAAGAATGCGTGAGTATATGGACTTATGCCGAAGCCGCCAATGTAGAAGTATGAAAAATTAGTCGCTAGGCTTACCGAAGATGCCTCTAATGAGATGAATAGCCGAGATATAACACTAATGGCCGAAGCCGAAAAATGTATATCAACTTAGAGACCTACGACAGTGGCGGGGGGCACGGGAGACGCCACCGCGCAAAGAATCTAAGTAAATAGTTCGACCACCGCCAAGGGCTGCATGCCCCGGCGACAAGGGTTAGGGTTTAGTAGATGCGCAGGGCATAGTCACGGTAGGGCAGCATGGCAGTTTGTTGAACTATTTAGAGTGCGTGGAGTAGGTCCATGTCCCGACCGGTTTCGCTGTCTGTAGCTCATCAGGGGACGCTTTAAAGAAAAGCCGTGGACTAAACATTTATAAAATGTGAGTAGGGATATATAGTGGGTTTTTAGGTTGGTTTTGGTTCGGCAGAGGTGTAGAATATAGTACGGATCTTGTGCTAGCGAAAGAATGCGTGAGTATATGGACTTATGCCGAAGCCGCCAATGTAGAAGTATGAAAAATTAGTCGCTAGGCCTACCGAAGATGCCTCTAATGAGATGAATAGCCGAGATATAACACTAATGGCCGAAGCCGAAAAATGTATATCAACTTAGAGACCTACGACAGTGGCGGGGGGCACGGGAGACGCCACCGCGCAAAGAATCTAAGTAAATAGTTCGACCACGGCGAAGGGCTGCATGCCCCGGCGACAAGGGTTAGGGTCTAGTAGATGCGCAGGGCATAGTCACGGTAGGGCAGCATGGCAGTTTGTTGAACTATTTAGAGTGCGTGGAGTAGGTCCATGTCCCGACCGGTTTCGCTGTCTGTAGCTCATCAGGGGACGCTTTAAACAAAAGCCGTGGACTTAAAATTTATAAAATGTGAGTAGGGATATATAGTGGGTTTTTAGGTTGGTTTTGGTTCGGCAGAGGTGTAGAATATAGTACGGATCTTGTGGTAGCGAAAGAATGCGTGAGTATATGGACTTATGCCGAAGCCGCCAATGTAGAAGTATGAAAAATTAGTCGCTAGGCTTACCGAAGATGCCTCTAATGAGATGAATAGCCGAGATATAACACTAATGGCCGAAGCCGAAAAATGTATATCAACTTAGAGACCTACGACAGTGGCGGGGGGCACGGGAGACGCCACCGCGCAAAGAATCTAAGTAAATAGTTCGACCACGGCGAAGGGCTGCATGCCCCGGCGACAAGGGTTAGGGTCTAGTAGATGCGCAGGGCATAGTCACGGTAGGGCAGCATGGCAGTTTGTTGAACTATTTAGAGTGCGTGGAGTAGGTCCATGTCCCGACCGGTTTCGCTGTCTGTAGCTCATCAGGGGACGCTTTAAACAAAAGCCGTGGACTAAAAATTTATAAAATGTGAGTAGGGATATATAGTGGGTTTTTAGGTTGGTTTTGGTTCGGCAGAGGTGTAGAATATAGTACGGATCTTGTGCTAGCGAAAGAATGCGTGAGTATATGGACTTATGCCGAAGCCGCCAATGTAGAAGTATGAAAAATTAGTCGCTAGGCTTACCGAAGATGCCTCTAATGAGATGAATAGCCGAGATATAACACTAATGGCCGAAGCCGAAAAATGTATATCAACTTAGAGACCTACGACAGTGGCGGGGGGCACGGGAGACGCCACCGCGCAGAGAATCTAAGTAAATAGTTCGACCACCGCGAAGGGCTGCATGCCCCGGCGACAAGGGTTAGGGTTTAGTAGATGCGCAGGGCATAGTCGCGGTAGGGCAGCTTGGCAGTTTGTTGAACTATTTAGAGTGCGTGGAGTAGGTCCATGTCCCGACCGGTTTCGCTGTCTGTAGCTCGTCAGGGGACGCTTTAAAGAAAAGCCGTGGACTAAAAATTTATAAAATGTGAGTAGGGATATATAGTGGGTTTTTAGGTTGGTTTTGGTTCGGCAGAGGTGTAGAATATAGTACGGATCTTGTGCTAGCGAAAGAATGCGTGAGTATATGGACTTATGCCGAAGCCGCCAATGTAGAAGTATGAAAAATTAGTCGCTAGGCTTACCGAAGATGCCTCTAATGAGATGAATAGCCGAGATATAACACTAATGGCCGAAGCCGAAAAATTTATATCAACTTAGAGACCTACGACAGTGGCGGGGGGCACGGGAGACGCCACCGCGCAAAGAATCTAAGTAAATAGTTCGACCACCGCCAAGGGCTGCATGCCCCGGCGACAAGGGTTAGGGTTTAGTAGATGCGCAGGGCATAGTCACGGTAGGGCAGCATGGCAGTTTGTTGAACTATTTAGAGTGCGTGGAGTAGGTCCATGTCCCGACCGGTTTCGCTGTCTGTAGCTCATCAGGGGACGCTTTAAAGAAAAGCCGTGGACTAAAAATTTATAAAATGTGAGTAGGGATATATAGTGGGTTTTTAGGTTGGTTTTGGTTCGGCAGAGGTGTAAAATATAGTACGGATCTTGTGCTAGCGAAAGAATGCGTGAGTATATGGACTTATGCCGAAGCCGCCAATGTAGAAGTATGAAAAATTAGTCGCTAGGCTTACTGAAGATGCCTCTAATGAGATGAATAGCCGAGATATAACACTAATGGCCGAAGCCGAAAAATGTATATCAACTTAGAGACCTACGACAGTGGCGGAGGGCACGGGAGACGCCACCGCGCAAAGAATCTAAGTAAATAGTTCGACCACCGCGAAGGGCTGCATGCCCCGGCGACAAGGGTTAGGGTTTAGTAGATGCGCAGGGCATATTCACGGTAGGGCAGCATGGCAGTTTGTTGAACTATTTAGAGTGCGTGGAGTAGGTCCATGTCCCGACCGGTTTCGCTGTCTGTAGCTCATCAGGGGACGCTTTAAAGAAAAGCCGTGGTATAAAAGATTATAAAATGTGAGTAGGGATATATAGTGGGTTTTTAGGTTGGTTTTGGTTCGGCAGAGGTGTAGAATATAGTACGGATCTTGTGCTAGCGAAAGAATGCGTGAGTATATGGACTTATGCCGAAGCCGCCAATGTAGAAGTATGAAAAATTAGTCGCTAGGCTTACCGAAGATGCCTCTAATGAGATGAATAGCCGAGATATAACACTAATGGCCGAAGCCGAAAAATGTATATCAACTTAGAGACCTACGACAGTGGCGGGGGGCACGGGAGACGCCACCGCGCAAAGAATCTAAGTAAATAGTTCGACCACCGCGAAGGGCTGCATGCCCCGGCGACAAGGGTTAGGGTTTAGTAGATGCGCAGGGCATAGTCACGGTAGGGCAGCATGGCAGTTTGTTGAACTATTTAGAGTGCGTGGAGTAGGTCCATGTCCCGACCGGTTTCGCTGTCTGTAGCTCATCAGGGGACGCTTTAAACAAAAGCCGTGGACTTAAAATTTATAAAATGTGAGTAGGGATATATAGTGGGTTTTTAGGTTGGTTTTGGTTCGGCAGAGGTGTAGAATATAGTACGGATCTTGTGCTAGCGAAAGAATGCGTGAGTATATGGACTTATGCCGAAGCCGCCAATGTAGAAGTATGAAAAATTAGTCGCTAGGCTTACCGAAGATGCCTCTAATGAGATGAATAGCCGAGATATAACACTAATGGCCGAAGCCGAAAAATGTATATCAACTTAGAGACCTACGACAGTGGCGGGGGGCACGGGAGACGCCACCGCGCAAAGAATCTAAGTAAAATTAATAGTTCGACCACCGCCAAGGGCTGCATGCCCCGGCGACAAGGGTTAGGGTTTAGTAGATGCGCAGGGCATAGTCACGGTAGGGCAGCATGGCAGTTTGTTGAACTATTTAGAGTGCGTGGAGTAGGTCCATGTCCCGACCGGTTTCGCTGTCTGTAGCTCATCAGGGGACGCTTTAAAGAAAAGCCGTGGACTAAAAATATATAAAATGTGAGTAGGGATATATAGTGGGTTTTTCGGTTGGTTTTGGTTCGGCAGAGGTGTAGAATATAGAACGGATCTTGTGCTAGCGAAAGAATGCGTGAGTATATGGACTTATGCCGAAGCCGCCAATGTAGAAGTATGAAAAATTAGTCGCTAGGCTTACCGAAGACGCCTCTAATGAGATGAATAGCCGAGATATAACACTAATGGCCGAAGCCGAAAAATGTATATCAACTTAGAGACCTACGACAGTGGCGGGGGGCACGGGAGACGCCACCGCGCAAAGAATCTAAGTAAATAGTTCGACCACCGCGAAGAGCTGCATGCCCCGGCGACAAGGGTTAGGGTTTAGTAGATGCGCAGGGCATAGTCACGGTAGGGCAGCATGGCAGTTTGTTGAACTATTTAGAGTGCGTGGAGTAGGTCCATGTCCCGACCGGTTTCGCTGTCTGTAGCTCATCAGGGGACGCTTTAAAGAAAAGCCGTGGACTAAAAATTTATAAAATGTGAGTAGGGATATATAGTGGGTTTTTAGGTTGGTTTTGGTTCGGCAGAGGTGTAGAATATAGTACGGATCTTGTGCTAGCGAAAGAATGCGTGAGTATATGGACTTATGCCGAAGCCGCCAATGTAGAAGTATGAAAAATTAGTCGTTAGGCTTACCGAAGATGCCTCTAATGAGATGAATAGCCGAGATATAACACTAATGGCCGAAGCCGAAAAATGTATATCAACTTAGAGACCTACGACAGTGGCGGGGGGCACGGGAGACGCCACCGCGCAAAGAATCTAAGTAAATAGTTCGACCACCGCGAAGAGCTGCATGCCCCGGCGACAAGGGTTAGGGTTTAGTAGATGCGCAGGGCATAGTCACGGTAGGGCAGCATGGCAGTTTGTTGAACTATTTAGAGTGCGTGGAGTAGGTCCATGTCCCGACCGGTTTCGCTGTCTGTAGCTCATCAGGGGACGCTTTAAAGAAAAGCCGTGGACTAAAAATTTATAAAATGTGAGTAGGGATATATAGTGGGTTTTTAGGTTGGTTTTGGTTCGGCAGAGGTGTAGAATATAGTACGGATCTTGTGCTAGCGAAAGAATGCGTGAGTATATGGACTTATGCCGAAGCCGCCAATGTAGAAGTATGAAAAATTAGTCGCTAGGCTTACCGAAGATGCCTCTAATGAGATGAATAGCCGAGATATAACACTAATGGCCGAAGCCGAAAAATGTATATCAACTTAGAGACCTACGACAGTGGCGGGGGGCACGGGAGACGCCACCGCGCAAAGAATCTAAGTAAATAGTTCGACCACCGCGAAGAGCTGCATGCCCCGGCGACAAGGGTTAGGGTTTAGTAGATGCGCAGGGCATAGTCACGGTAGGGCAGCATGGCAGTTTGTTGAACTATTTAGAGTGCGTGGAGTAGGTCCATGTCCCGACCGGTTTCGCTGTCTGTAGCTCATCAGGGGACGCTTTAAAGAAAAGCCGTGGACTAAAAATTTATAAAATGTGAGTAGGGATATATAGTGGGTTTTTAGGTTGGTTTTGGTTCGGCAGAGGTGTAGAATATAGTACGGATCTTGTGCTAGCGAAAGAATGCGTGAGTATATGGACTTATGCCGAAGCCGCCAATGTAGAAGTATGAAAAATTAGTCGCTAGGCTTACCGAAGATGCCTCTAATGAGATGAATAGCCGAGATATAACACTAATGGCCGAAGCCGAAAAATGTATATCAACTTAGAGACCTACGACAGTGGCGGGGGGCACGGGAGACGCCACCGCGCAAAGAATCTAAGTAAATAGTTCGACCACCGCGAAGGGCTGCATGCCCCGGCGACAAGGGTTAGGGTTTAGTAGATGCGCAGGGCATAGTCACGGTAGGGCAGCATGGCAGTTTGTTGAACTATTTAGAGTGCGTGGAGTAGGTCCATGTCCCGACCGGTTTCGCTGTCTGTAGCTCATCAGGGGACGCTTTAAAGAAAGCCGTGGACTAAAAATTTATAAAATGTGAGTAGGGATATATAGTGGGTTTTTAGGTTGGTTTTGGTTCGGCAGAGGTGTAGAATATAGTACGGATCTTGTGCTAGCGAAAGAATGCGTGAGTATATGGACTTATGCCGAAGCCGCCAATGTAGAAGTATGAAAAATTAGTCGCTAGGCTTACCGAAGATGCCTCTAATGAGATGAATAGCCGAGATATAACACTAATGGCCGAAGCCGAAAAATGTATATCAACTTAGAGACCTACGACAGTGGCGGGGGGCACGGGAGACGCCACCGCGCAAAGAATCTAAGTAAATAGTTCGACCACCGCGAAGGGCTGCATGCCCCGGCGACAAGGGTTAGGGTTTAGTAGATGCGCAGGGCATAGTCGCGGTAGGGCAGCTTGGCAGTTTGTTGAACTATTTAGAGTGCGTGGAGTAGGTCCATGTCCCGACCGGTTTCGCTGTCTGTAGCTCGTCAGGGGACGCTTTAAAGAAAAGCCGTGGACTAAAAATTTATAAAATGTGAGTAGGGATATATAGTGGGTTTTTAGGTTGGTTTTGGTTCGGCAGAGGTGTAGAATATAGTACGGATCTTGTGCTAGCGAAAGAATGCGTGAGTATATGGACTTATGCCGAAGCCGCCAATGTAGAAGTATGAAAAATTAGTCGCTAGGCTTACCGAAGATGCCTCTAATGAGATGAATAGCCGAGATATAACACTAATGGCCGAAGCCGAAAAATGTATATCAACTTAGAGACCTACGACAGTGGCGGGGGGCACGGGAGACGCCACCGCGCAAAGAATCTAAGTAAATAGTTCGACCACCGCCAAGGGCTGCATGCCCCGGCGACAAGGGTTAGGGTTTAGTAGATGCGCAGGGCATAGTCACGGTAGGGCAGCATGGCAGTTTGTTGAACTATTTAGAGTGCGTGGAGTAGGTCCATGTCCCGACCGGTTTCGCTGTCTGTAGCTCATCAGGGGACGCTTTAAAGAAAAGCCGTGGACTAAACATTTATAAAATGTGAGTAGGGATATATAGTGGGTTTTTAGGTTGGTTTTGGTTCGGCAGAGGTGTAGAATATAGTACGGATCTTGTGCTAGCGAAAGAATGCGTGAGTATATGGACTTATGCCGAAGCCGCCAATGTAGAAGTATGAAAAATTAGTCGCTAGGCCTACCGAAGATGCCTCTAATGAGATGAATAGCCGAGATATAACACTAATGGCCGAAGCCGAAAAATGTATATCAACTTAGAGACCTACGACAGTGGCGGGGGGCACGGGAGACGCCACCGCGCAAAGAATCTAAGTAAATAGTTCGACCACGGCGAAGGGCTGCATGCCCCGGCGACAAGGGTTAGGGTCTAGTAGATGCGCAGGGCATAGTCACGGTAGGGCAGCATGGCAGTTTGTTGAACTATTTAGAGTGCGTGGAGTAGGTCCATGTCCCGACCGGTTTCGCTGTCTGTAGCTCATCAGGGGACGCTTTAAACAAAAGCCGTGGACTTAAAATTTATAAAATGTGAGTAGGGATATATAGTGGGTTTTTAGGTTGGTTTTGGTTCGGCAGAGGTGTAGAATATAGTACGGATCTTGTGGTAGCGAAAGAATGCGTGAGTATATGGACTTATGCCGAAGCCGCCAATGTAGAAGCATGAAAAATTAGTCGCTAGGCTTACCGAAGATGCCTCTAATGAGATGAATAGCCGAGATATAACACTAATGGCCGAAGCCGAAAAATGTATATCAACTTAGAGACCTACGACAGTGGCGGGGGGCACGGGAGACGCCACCGCGCAAAGAATCTAAGTAAATAGTTCGACCACCGCCAAGGGCTGCATGCCCCGGCGACAAGGGTTAGGGTTTAGTAGATGCGCAGGGCATAGTCACGGTAGGGCAGCATGGCAGTTTGTTGAACTATTTAGAGTGCGTGGAGTAGGTCCATGTCCCGACCGGTTTCGCTGTCTGTAGCTCATCAGGGGACGCTTTAAAGAAAAGCCGTGGACTAAACATTTATAAAATGTGAGTAGGGATATATAGTGGGTTTTTAGGTTGGTTTTGGTTCGGCAGAGGTGTAGAATATAGTACGGATCTTGTGCTAGCGAAAGAATGCGTGAGTATATGGACTTATGCCGAAGCCGCCAATGTAGAAGTATGAAAAATTAGTCGCTAGGCCTACCGAAGATGCCTCTAATGAGATGAATAGCCGAGATATAACACTAATGGCCGAAGCCGAAAAATGTATATCAACTTAGAGACCTACGACAGTGGCGGGGGGCACGGGAGACGCCACCGCGCAAAGAATCTAAGTAAATAGTTCGACCACGGCGAAGGGCTGCATGCCCCGGCGACAAGGGTTAGGGTCTAGTAGATGCGCAGGGCATAGTCACGGTAGGGCAGCATGGCAGTTTGTTGAACTATTTAGAGTGCGTGGAGTAGGTCCATGTCCCGACCGGTTTCGCTGTCTGTAGCTCATCAGGGGACGCTTTAAACAAAAGCCGTGGACTAAAAATTTATAAAATGTGAGTAGGGATATATAGTGGGTTTTTAGGTTGGTTTTGGTTCGGCAGAGGTGTAGAATATAGTACGGATCTTGTGCTAGCGAAAGAATGCGTGAGTATATGGACTTATGCCGAAGCCGCCAATGTAGAAGTATGAAAAATTAGTCGCTAGGCTTACCGAAGATGCCTCTAATGAGATGAATAGCCGAGATATAACACTAATGGCCGAAGCCGAAAAATGTATATCAACTTAGAGACCTACGACAGTGGCGGGGGGCACGGGAGACGCCACCGCGCAGAGAATCTAAGTAAATAGTTCGACCACCGCGAAGGGCTGCATGCCCCGGCGACAAGGGTTAGGGTTTAGTAGATGCGCAGGGCATAGTCGCGGTAGGGCAGCTTGGCAGTTTGTTGAACTATTTAGAGTGCGTGGAGTAGGTCCATGTCCCGACCGGTTTCGCTGTCTGTAGCTCGTCAGGGGACGCTTTAAAGAAAAGCCGTGGACTAAAAATTTATAAAATGTGAGTAGGGATATATAGTGGGTTTTTAGGTTGGTTTTGGTTCGGCAGAGGTGTAGAATATAGTACGGATCTTGTGCTAGCGAAAGAATGCGTGAGTATATGGACTTATGCCGAAGCCGCCAATGTAGAAGTATGAAAAATTAGTCGCTAGGCTTACCGAAGATGCCTCTAATGAGATGAATAGCCGAGATATAACACTAATGGCCGAAGCCGAAAAATTTATATCAACTTAGAGACCTACGACAGTGGCGGGGGGCACGGGAGACGCCACCGCGCAAAGAATCTAAGTAAATAGTTCGACCACCGCCAAGGGCTGCATGCCCCGGCGACAAGGGTTAGGGTTTAGTAGATGCGCAGGGCATAGTCACGGTAGGGCAGCATGGCAGTTTGTTGAACTATTTAGAGTGCGTGGAGTAGGTCCATGTCCCGACCGGTTTCGCTGTCTGTAGCTCATCAGGGGACGCTTTAAAGAAAAGCCGTGGACTAAAAATTTATAAAATGTGAGTAGGGATATATAGTGGGTTTTTAGGTTGGTTTTGGTTCGGCAGAGGTGTAAAATATAGTACGGATCTTGTGCTAGCGAAAGAATGCGTGAGTATATGGACTTATGCCGAAGCCGCCAATGTAGAAGTATGAAAAATTAGTCGCTAGGCTTACTGAAGATGCCTCTAATGAGATGAATAGCCGAGATATAACACTAATGGCCGAAGCCGAAAAATGTATATCAACTTAGAGACCTACGACAGTGGCGGAGGGCACGGGAGACGCCACCGCGCAAAGAATCTAAGTAAATAGTTCGACCACCGCGAAGGGCTGCATGCCCCGGCGACAAGGGTTAGGGTTTAGTAGATGCGCAGGGCATATTCACGGTAGGGCAGCATGGCAGTTTGTTGAACTATTTAGAGTGCGTGGAGTAGGTCCATGTCCCGACCGGTTTCGCTGTCTGTAGCGCATCAGGGGACGCTTTAAAGAAAAGCCGTGGACTAAAAATTTATAAAATGTGAGTAGGGATATATAGTGGGTTTTTAGGTTGGTTTTGGTTCGGCAGAGGTGTAGAATATAGTACGGATCTTGTGCTAGCGAAAGAATGCGTGAGTATATGGACTTATGCCGAAGCCGCCAATGTAGAAGTATGAAAAATTAGTCGCTAGGCTTACTGAAGATGCCTCTAATGAGATGAATAGCCGAGATATAACACTAATGGCCGAAGCCGAAAAATGTATATCAACTTAGAGACCTACGACAGTGGCGGGGGGCACGGGAGACGCCACCGCGCAAAGAATCTAAGTAAATAGTTCGACCACCGCGAAGGGCTGCATGCCCCGGCGACAAGGGTTAGGGTTTAGTAGATGCGCAGGGCATAGTCACGGTAGGGCAGCATGGCAGTTTGTTGAACTATTTAGAGTGCGTGGAGTAGGTCCATGTCCCGACAGGTTTCGCTGTCTGTAGCTCATCAGGGGACGCTTTAAACAAAAGCCGTGGACTTAAAATTTATAAAATGTGAGTAGGGATATATAGTGGGTTTTAGGTTGGTTTTGGTTCGGCAGAGGTGTAGAATATAGTACGGATCTTGTGCTAGCGAAAGAATGCGTGAGTATATGGACTTATGCCGAAGCCGCCAATGTAGAAGTATGAAAAATTAGTCGCAAGGCTTACCGAAGATGCCTCTAATGAGATGAATAGCCGAGATATAACACTAATGGCCGAAGCCGAAAAATGTATATCAACTTAGAGACCTACGACAGTGGCGGGGGGCACGGGAGACGCCACCGCGCAAAGAATCTAAGTAAATAGTTCGACCACCGCCAAGGGCTGCATGCCCCGGCGACAAGGGTTAGGGTTTAGTAGATGCGCAGGGCATAGTCACGGTAGGGCAGCATGGCAGTTTGTTGAACTATTTAGAGTGCGTGGAGTAGGTCCATGTCCCGACCGGTTTCGCTGTCTGTAGCTCATCAGGGGACGCTTTAAAGAAAAGCCGTGGACTAAAAATTTATAAAATGTGAGTAGGGATATATAGTGGGTTTTTAGGTTGGTTTTGGTTCGGCAGAGGTGTAAAATATAGTACGGATCTTGTGCTAGCGAAAGAATGCGTGAGTATATGGACTTATGCCGAAGCCGCCAATGTAGAAGTATGAAAAATTAGTCGCTAGGCTTACTGAAGATGCCTCTAATGAGATGAATAGCCGAGATATAACACTAATGGCCGAAGCCGAAAAATGTATATCAACTTAGAGACCTACGACAGTGGCGGATGGCACGGGAGACGCCACCGCGCAAAGAATCTAAGTAAATAGTTCGACCACCGCGAAGGGCTGCATGCCCCGGCGACAAGGGTTAGGGTTTAGTAGATGCGCAGGGCATATTCACGGTAGGGCAGCATGGCAGTTTGTTGAACTATTTAGAGTGCGTGGAGTAGGTCCATGTCCCGACCGGTTTCGCTGTCTGTAGCTCATCAGGGGACGCTTTAAAGAAAAGCCGTGGTATAAAAGATTATAAAATGTGAGTAGGGATATATAGTGGGTTTTTAGGTTGGTTTTGGTTCGGCAGAGGTGTAGAATATAGTACGGATCTTGTGCTAGCGAAAGAATGCGTGAGTATATGGACTTATGCCGAAGCCGCCAATGTAGAAGTATGAAAAATTAGTCGCTAGGCTTACCGAAGATGCCTCTAATGAGATGAATAGCCGAGATATAACACTAATGGCCGAAGCCGAAAAATGTATATCAACTTAGAGACCTACGACAGTGGCGGGGGGCACGGGAGACGCCACCGCGCAAAGAATCTATGTAAATAGTTCGACCACCGCGAAGGGCTGCATGCCCCGGCGACAAGGGTTAGGGTTTAGTAGATGCGCAGGGCATAGTCACGGTAGGGCAGCATGGCAGTTTGTTGAACTATTTAGAGTGCGTGGAGTAGGTCCATGTCCCGACCGGTTTCGCTGTCTGTAGCTCATCAGGGGACGCTTTAAAGAAAAGCCGTGGTATAAAAGATTATAAAATGTGAGTAGGGATATATAGTGGGTTTTTAGGTTGGTTTTGGTTCGGCAGAGGTGTAGAATATAGTACGGATCTTGTGCTAGCGAAAGAATGCGTGAGTATATGGACTTATGCCGAAGCCGCCAATGTAGAAGTATGAAAAATTAGTCGCTAGGCTTACCGAAGATGCCTCTAATGAGATGAATAGCCGAGATATAACACTAATGGCCGAAGCCGAAAAATGTATATCAACTCAGAGACCTACGACAGTGGCGGGGGGCACGGGAGACGCCACCGCGCAAAGAATCTATATAAATAGTTCGACCACCGCGAAGGGCTGCATGCCCCGGCGACAAGGGTTAGGGTTTAGTAGATGCGCAGGGCATAGTCACGGTAGGGCAGCATGGCAGTTTGTTGAACTATTTAGAGTGCGTGGAGTAGGTCCATGTTCCGACCGGTTTCGCTGTCTGTAGCTCATCAGGGGACGCTTTAAAGAAAAGCCGTGGACTAAAAATTTATAAAATGTGAGTAGGGATATATAGTGGGTTTTTAGGTTGGTTTTGGTTCGGCAGAGGTGTAGAATATAGTACGGATCTTGTGCTAGCGAAAGAATGCGTGAGTATATTGACTTATGCCGAAGCCGCCAATGTAGAAGTATGAAAAATTAGTCGCTAGGCTTACCGAAGATGCCTCTAATGAGATGAATAGCCGAGATATAACACTAATGGCCGAAGCCGAAAAATGTATATCAACTTAGAGACCTACGACAGTGGCGGGGGGCACGGGAGACGCCACCGCGCAAAGAATCTAAGTAAATAGTTCGACCACCGCGAAGGGCTGCATGCCCCGGCGACAAGGGTTAGGGTTTAGTAGATGCGCAGGGCATAGTCACGGTAGGGCAGCATGGCAGTTTGTTGAACTATTTAGAGTGCGTGGAGTAGGTCCATGTCCCGACCGGTTTCGCTGTCTGTAGCTCATCAGGGGACGCTTTAAAGAAAAGCCGTGGACTAAAAATTTATAAAATGTGAGTAGGGATATATAGTGGGTTTTTAGGTTGGTTTTGGTTCGGCAGAGGTGTAGAATATAGTACGGATCTTGTGCTAGCGAAAGAATGCGTGAGTATATGGACTTATGCCGAAGCCGCCAATGTAGAAGTATGAAAAATTAGTCGCTAGGCTTACCGAAGATGCCTCTAATGAGATGAATAGCCGAGATATAACACTAATGGCCGAAGCCGAAAAATTTATATCAACTTAGAGACCTACGACAGTGGCGGGGGGCACGGGAGACGCCACCGCGCAAAGAATCTAAGTAAATAGTTCGACCACCGCCAAGGGCTGCATGCCCCGGCGACAAGGGTTAGGGTTTAGTAGATGCGCAGGGCATAGTCACGGTAGGGCAGCATGGCAGTTTGTTGAACTATTTAGAGTGCGTGGAGTAGGTCCATGTCCCGACCGGTTTCGCTGTCTGTAGCTCATCAGGGGACGCTTTAAAGAAAAGCCGTGGACTAAAAATTTATAAAATGTGAGTAGGGATATATAGTGGGTTTTTAGGTTGGTTTTGGTTCGGCAGAGGTGTAAAATATAGTACGGATCTTGTGCTAGCGAAAGAATGCGTGAGTATATGGACTTATGCCGAAGCCGCCAATGTAGAAGTATGAAAAATTAGTCGCTAGGCTTACTGAAGATGCCTCTAATGAGATGAATAGCCGAGATATAACACTAATGGCCGAAGCCGAAAAATGTATATCAACTTAGAGACCTACGACAGTGGCGGAGGGCACGGGAGACGCCACCGCGCAAAGAATCTAAGTAAATAGTTCGACCACCGCGAAGGGCTGCATGCCCCGGCGACAAGGGTTAGGGTTTAGTAGATGCGCAGGGCATATTCACGGTAGGGCAGCATGGCAGTTTGTTGAACTATTTAGAGTGCGTGGAGTAGGTCCATGTCCCGACCGGTTTCGCTGTCTGTAGCGCATCAGGGGACGCTTTAAAGAAAAGCCGTGGACTAAAAATTTATAAAATGTGAGTAGGGATATATAGTGGGTTTTTAGGTTGGTTTTGGTTCGGCAGAGGTGTAGAATATAGTACGGATCTTGTGCTAGCGAAAGAATGCGTGAGTATATGGACTTATGCCGAAGCCGCCAATGTAGAAGTATGAAAAATTAGTCGCTAGGCTTACTGAAGATGCCTCTAATGAGATGAATAGCCGAGATATAACACTAATGGCCGAAGCCGAAAAATGTATATCAACTTAGAGACCTACGACAGTGGCGGGGGGCACGGGAGACGCCACCGCGCAAAGAATCTAAGTAAATAGTTCGACCACCGCGAAGGGCTGCATGCCCCGGCGACAAGGGTTAGGGTTTAGTAGATGCGCAGGGCATAGTCACGGTAGGGCAGCATGGCAGTTTGTTGAACTATTTAGAGTGCGTGGAGTAGGTCCATGTCCCGACAGGTTTCGCTGTCTGTAGCTCATCAGGGGACGCTTTAAACAAAAGCCGTGGACTTAAAATTTATAAAATGTGAGTAGGGATATATAGTGGGTTTTTAGGTTGGTTTTGGTTCGGCAGAGGTGTAGAATATAGTACGGATCTTGTGCTAGCGAAAGAATGCGTGAGTATATGGACTTATGCCGAAGCCGCCAATGTAGAAGTATGAAAAATTAGTCGCAAGGCTTACCGAAGATGCCTCTAATGAGATGAATAGCCGAGATATAACACTAATGGCCGAAGCCGAAAAATGTATATCAACTTAGAGACCTACGACAGTGGCGGGGGGCACGGGAGACGCCACCGCGCAAAGAATCTAAGTAAATAGTTCGACCACCGCCAAGGGCTGCATGCCCCGGCGACAAGGGTTAGGGTTTAGTAGATGCGCAGGGCATAGTCACGGTAGGGCAGCATGGCAGTTTGTTGAACTATTTAGAGTGCGTGGAGTAGGTCCATGTCCCGACCGGTTTCGCTGTCTGTAGCTCATCAGGGGACGCTTTAAAGAAAAGCCGTGGACTAAAAATTTATAAAATGTGAGTAGGGATATATAGTGGGTTTTTAGGTTGGTTTTGGTTCGGCAGAGGTGTAAAATATAGTACGGATCTTGTGCTAGCGAAAGAATGCGTGAGTATATGGACTTATGCCGAAGCCGCCAATGTAGAAGTATGAAAAATTAGTCGCTAGGCTTACTGAAGATGCCTCTAATGAGATGAATAGCCGAGATATAACACTAATGGCCGAAGCCGAAAAATGTATATCAACTTAGAGACCTACGACAGTGGCGGATGGCACGGGAGACGCCACCGCGCAAAGAATCTAAGTAAATAGTTCGACCACCGCGAAGGGCTGCATGCCCCGGCGACAAGGGTTAGGGTTTAGTAGATGCGCAGGGCATATTCACGGTAGGGCAGCATGGCAGTTTGTTGAACTATTTAGAGTGCGTGGAGTAGGTCCATGTCCCGACCGGTTTCGCTGTCTGTAGCTCATCAGGGGACGCTTTAAAGAAAAGCCGTGGTATAAAAGATTATAAAATGTGAGTAGGGATATATAGTGGGTTTTTAGGTTGGTTTTGGTTCGGCAGAGGTGTAGAATATAGTACGGATCTTGTGCTAGCGAAAGAATGCGTGAGTATATGGACTTATGCCGAAGCCGCCAATGTAGAAGTATGAAAAATTAGTCGCTAGGCTTACCGAAGATGCCTCTAATGAGATGAATAGCCGAGATATAACACTAATGGCCGAAGCCGAAAAATGTATATCAACTTAGAGACCTACGACAGTGGCGGGGGGCACGGGAGACGCCACCGCGCAAAGAATCTATGTAAATAGTTCGACCACCGCGAAGGGCTGCATGCCCCGGCGACAAGGGTTAGGGTTTAGTAGATGCGCAGGGCATAGTCACGGTAGGGCAGCATGGCAGTTTGTTGAACTATTTAGAGTGCGTGGAGTAGGTCCATGTCCCGACCGGTTTCGCTGTCTGTAGCTCATCAGGGGACGCTTTAAAGAAAAGCCGTGGTATAAAAGATTATAAAATGTGAGTAGGGATATATAGTGGGTTTTTAGGTTGGTTTTGGTTCGGCAGAGGTGTAGAATATAGTACGGATCTTGTGCTAGCGAAAGAATGCGTGAGTATATGGACTTATGCCGAAGCCGCCAATGTAGAAGTATGAAAAATTAGTCGCTAGGCTTACCGAAGATGCCTCTAATGAGATGAATAGCCGAGATATAACACTAATGGCCGAAGCCGAAAAATGTATATCAACTCAGAGACCTACGACAGTGGCGGGGGGCACGGGAGACGCCACCGCGCAAAGAATCTATATAAATAGTTCGACCACCGCGAAGGGCTGCATGCCCCGGCGACAAGGGTTAGGGTTTAGTAGATGCGCAGGGCATAGTCACGGTAGGGCAGCATGGCAGTTTGTTGAACTATTTAGAGTGCGTGGAGTAGGTCCATGTTCCGACCGGTTTCGCTGTCTGTAGCTCATCAGGGGACGCTTTAAAGAAAAGCCGTGGACTAAAAATTTATAAAATGTGAGTAGGGATATATAGTGGGTTTTTAGGTTGGTTTTGGTTCGGCAGAGGTGTAGAATATAGTACGGATCTTGTGCTAGCGAAAGAATGCGTGAGTATATTGACTTATGCCGAAGCCGCCAATGTAGAAGTATGAAAAATTAGTCGCTAGGCTTACCGAAGATGCCTCTAATGAGATGAATAGCCGAGATATAACACTAATGGCCGAAGCCGAAAAATGTATATCAACTTAGAGACCTACGACAGTGGCGGGGGGCACGGGAGACGCCACCGCGCAAAGAATCTAAGTAAATAGTTCGACCACCGCGAAGGGCTGCATGCCCCGGCGACAAGGGTTAGGGTTTAGTAGATGCGCAGGGCATAGTCACGGTAGGGCAGCATGGCAGTTTGTTGAACTATTTAGAGTGCGTGGAGTAGGTCCATGTCCCGACCGGTTTCGCTGTCTGTAGCTCATCAGGGGACGCTTTAAAGAAAAGCCGTGGACTAAAAATTTATAAAATGTGAGTAGGGATATATAGTGGGTTTTTAGGTTGGTTTTGGTTCGGCAGAGGTGTAGAATATAGTACGGATCTTGTGCTAGCGAAAGAATGCGTGAGTATATGGACTTATGCCGAAGCCGCCAATGTAGAAGTAGGAAAAATTAGTCGCTAGGCTTACCGAAGATGCCTCTAATGAGATGAATAGCCGAGATATAACACTAATGGCCGAAGCCGAAAAATGTATATCAACTTAGAGACCTACGACAGTGGCGGGGGGCACGGGAGACGCCACCGCGCAAAGAATCTAAGTAAATAGTTCGACCACCGCGAAGGGCTGCATGCCCCGGCGACAAGGGTTAGGGTTTAGTAGATGCGCAGGGCATAGTCACGGTAGGGCAGCATGGCAGTTTGTTGAACTATTTAGAGTGCGTGGAGTAGGTCCATGTCCCGACCGGTTTCGCTGTCTGTAGCTCATCAGGGGACGCTTTAAAGAAAAGCCGTGGACTAAACATTTATAAAATGTGAGTAGGGATATATAGTGGGTTTTTAGGTTGGTTTTGGTTCGGCAGAGGTGTAAAATATAGTACGGATCTTGTGCTAGCGAAAAAATGCGTGAGTATATGGACTTATGCCGAAGCCGCCAATGTAGAAGTATGAAAAATTAGTCGCTAGGCCTACCGAAGATGCCTCTAATGAGATGAATAGCCGAGATATAACACTAATGGCCGAAGCCGAAAAATGTATATCAACTTAGAGACCTACGACAGTGGCGGGGGGCACGGGAGACGCCACCGCGCAAAGAATCTAAGTAAATAGTTCGACCACGGCGAAGGGCTGCATGCCCCGGCTACAAGGGTTAGGGTCTAGTAGATGCGCAGGGCATAGTCACGGTAGGGCAGCATGGCAGTTTGTTGAACTATTTAGAGTGCGTGGAGTAGGTCCATGTCCCGACCGGTTTCGCTGTCTGTAGCTCATCAGGGGACGCTTTAAACAAAAGCCGTGGACTTAAAATTTATAAAATGTGAGTAGGGATATATAGTGGGTTTTTAGGTTGGTTTTGGTTCGGCAGAGGTGTAGAATATAGTACGGATCTTGTGCTAGCGAAAGAATGCGTGAGTATATGGACTTATGCCGAAGCCGCCAATGTAGAAGTATGAAAAATTAGTCGCTAGGCTTACCGAAGATGCCTCTAATGAGATGAATAGCCGAGATATAACACTAATGGCCGAAGCCGAAAAATGTATATCAACTTAGAGACCTACGACAGTGGCGGGGGGCACGGGAGACGCCACCGCGCAAAGAATCTAAGTAAATAGTTCGACCACCGCGAAGGGCTGCATGCCCCGGCGACAAGGGTTAGGGTTTAGTAGATGCGCAGGGCATAGTCACGGTAGGGCAGCATGGCAGTTTGTTGAACTATTTAGAGTGCGTGGAATAGGTCCATGTCCCGACCGGTTTCGCTGTCTGTAGCTCATCAGGGGACGCTTTAAAGAAAAGCCGTGGACTAAAAATATATAAAATGTGAGTAGGGATATATAGTGGGTTTTTCGGTTGGTTTTGGTTCGGCAGAGGTGTAGAATATAGAACGGATCTTGTGCTAGCGAAAGAATGCGTGAGTATATGGACTTATGCCGAAGCCGCCAATGTAGAAGTATGAAAAATTAGTCGCTAGGCTTACCGAAGACGCCTCTAATGAGATGAATAGCCGAGATATAACACTAATGGCCGAAGCCGAAAAATGTATATCAACTTAGAGACCTACGACAGTGGCGGGGGGCACGGGAGACGCCACCGCGCAAAGAATCTAAGTAAATAGTTCGACCACCGCGAAGAGCTGCATGCCCCGGCGACAAGGGTTAGGGTTTAGTAGATGCGCAGGGCATAGTCACGGTAGGGCAGCATGGCAGTTTGTTGAACTATTTAGAGTGCGTGGAGTAGGTCCATGTCCCGACCGGTTTCGCTGTCTGTAGCTCATCAGGGGACGCTTTAAAGAAAAGCCGTGGACTAAAAATTTATAAAATGTGAGTAGGGATATATAGTGGGTTTTTAGGTTGGTTTTGGTTCGGCAGAGGTGTAGAATATAGTACGGATCTTGTGCTAGCGAAAGAATGCGTGAGTATATGGACTTATGCCGAAGCCGCCAATGTAGAAGTATGAAAAATTAGTCGTTAGGCTTACCGAAGATGCCTCTAATGAGATGAATAGCCGAGATATAACACTAATGGCCGAAGCCGAAAAATGTATATCAACTTAGAGACCTACGACAGTGGCGGGGGGCACGGGAGACGCCACCGCGCAAAGAATCTAAGTAAATAGTTCGACCACCGGGAAGAGCTGCATGCCCCGGCGACAAGGGTTAGGGTTTAGTAGATGCGCAGGGCATAGTCACGGTAGGGCAGCATGGCAGTTTGTTGAACTATTTAGAGTGCGTGGAGTAGGTCCATGTCCCGACCGGTTTCGCTGTCTGTAGCTCATCAGGGGACGCTTTAAAGAAAAGCCGTGGACTAAAAATTTATAAAATGTGAGTAGGGATATATAGTGGGTTTTTAGGTTGGTTTTGGTTCGGCAGAGGTGTAGAATATAGTACGGATCTTGTGCTAGCGGAAGAATGCGTGAGTATATGGACTTATGCCGAAGCCGCCAATGTAGAAGTAGGAAAAATTAGTCGCTAGGCTTACCGAAGATGCCTCTAATGAGATGAATAGCCGAGATATAACACTAATGGCCGAAGCCGAAAAATGTATATCAACTTAGAGACCTACGACAGTGGCGGGGGGCACGGGAGACGCCACCGCGCAAAGAATCTAAGTAAATAGTTCGACCACCGCGAAGGGCTGCATGCCCCGGCGACAAGGGTTAGGGTTTAGTAGATGCGCAGGGCATAGTCACGGTAGGGCAGCATGGCAGTTTGTTGAACTATTTAGAGTGCGTGGAGTAGGTCCATGTCCCGACCGGTTTCGCTGTCTGTAGCTCATCAGGGGACGCTTTAAAGAAAGCCGTGGACTAAAAATTTATAAAATGTGAGTAGGGATATATAGTGGGTTTTTAGGTTGGTTTTGGTTCGGCAGAGGTGTAGAATATAGTACGGATCTTGTGCTAGCGAAAGAATGCGTGAGTATATGGACTTATGCCGAAGCCGCCAATGTAGAAGTATGAAAAATTAGTCGCTAGGCTTACCGAAGATGCCTCTAATGAGATGAATAGCCGAGATATAACACTAATGGCCGAAGCCGAAAAATGTATATCAACTTAGAGACCTACGACAGTGGCGGGGGGCACGGGAGACGCCACCGCGCAAAGAATCTAAGTAAATAGTTCGACCACCGCGAAGGGCTGCATGCCCCGGCGACAAGGGTTAGGGTTTAGTAGATGCGCAGGGCATAGTCGCGGTAGGGCAGCTTGGCAGTTTGTTGAACTATTTAGAGTGCGTGGAGTAGGTCCATGTCCCGACCGGTTTCGCTGTCTGTAGCTCGTCAGGGGACGCTTTAAAGAAAAGCCGTGGACTAAAAATTTATAAAATGTGAGTAGGGATATATAGTGGGTTTTTAGGTTGGTTTTGGTTCGGCAGAGGTGTAGAATATAGTACGGATCTTGTGCTAGCGAAAGAATGCGTGAGTATATGGACTTATGCCGAAGCCGCCAATGTAGAAGTATGAAAAATTAGTCGCTAGGCTTACCGAAGATGCCTCTAATGAGATGAATAGCCGAGATATAACACTAATGGCCGAAGCCGAAAAATGTATATCAACTTAGAGACCTACGACAGTGGCGGGGGGCACGGGAGACGCCACCGCGCAAAGAATCTAAGTAAATAGTTCGACCACCGCCAAGGGCTGCATGCCCCGGCGACAAGGGTTAGGGTTTAGTAGATGCGCAGGGCATAGTCACGGTAGGGCAGCATGGCAGTTTGTTGAACTATTTAGAGTGCGTGGAGTAGGTCCATGTCCCGACCGGTTTCGCTGTCTGTAGCTCATCAGGGGACGCTTTAAAGAAAAGCCGTGGACTAAACATTTATAAAATGTGAGTAGGGGTATATAGTGGGTTTTTAGGTTGGTTTTGGTTCGGCAGAGGTGTAGAATATAGTACGGATCTTGTGCTAGCGAAAGAATGCGTGAGTATATGGACTTATGCCGAAGCCGCCAATGTAGAAGTATGAAAAATTAGTCGCTAGGCCTACCGAAGATGCCTCTAATGAGATGAATAGCCGAGATATAACACTAATGGCCGAAGCCGAAAAATGTATATCAACTTAGAGACCTACGACAGTGGCGGGGGGCACGGGAGACGCCACCGCGCAAAGAATCTAAGTAAATAGTTCGACCACGGCGAAGGGCTGCATGCCCCGGCGACAAGGGTTAGGGTCTAGTAGATGCGCAGGGCATAGTCACGGTAGGGCAGCATGGCAGTTTGTTGAACTATTTAGAGTGCGTGGAGTAGGTCCATGTCCCGACCGGTTTCGCTGTCTGTAGCTCATCAGGGGACGCTTTAAACAAAAGCCGTGGACTTAAAATTTATAAAATGTGAGTAGGGATATATAGTGGGTTTTTAGGTTGGTTTTGGTTCGGCAGAGGTGTAGAATATAGTACGGATCTTGTGGTAGCGAAAGAATGCGTGAGTATATGGACTTATGCCGAAGCCGCCAATGTAGAAGTATGAAAAATTAGTCGCTAGGCTTACTGAAGATGCCTCTAATGAGATGAATAGCCGAGATATAACACTAATGGCCGAAGCCGAAAAATGTATATCAACTTAGAGACCTACGACAGTGGCGGGGGGCACGGGAGACGCCACCGCGCAAAGAATCTAAGTAAATAGTTCGACCACCGCGAAGGGCTGCATGCCCCGGCGACAAGGGTTAGGGTTTAGTAGATGCGCAGGGCATAGTCACGGTAGGGCAGCATGGCAGTTTGTTGAACTATTTAGAGTGCGTGGAGTAGGTCCATGTCCCGACAGGTTTCGCTGTCTGTAGCTCATCAGGGGACGCTTTAAACAAAAGCCGTGGACTTAAAATTTATAAAATGTGAGTAGGGATATATAGTGGGTTTTTAGGTTGGTTTTGGTTCGGCAGAGGTGTAGAATATAGTACGGATCTTGTGCTAGCGAAAGAATGCGTGAGTATATGGACTTATGCCGAAGCCGCCAATGTAGAAGTATGAAAAATTAGTCGCAAGGCTTACCGAAGATGCCTCTAATGAGATGAATAGCCGAGATATAACACTAATGGCCGAAGCCGAAAAATGTATATCAACTTAGAGACCTACGACAGTGGCGGGGGGCACGGGAGACGCCACCGCGCAAAGAATCTAAGTAAATAGTTCGACCACCGCCAAGGGCTGCATGCCCCGGCGACAAGGGTTAGGGTTTAGTAGATGCGCAGGGCATAGTCACGGTAGGGCAGCATGGCAGTTTGTTGAACTATTTAGAGTGCGTGGAGTAGGTCCATGTCCCGACCGGTTTCGCTGTCTGTAGCTCATCAGGGGACGCTTTAAAGAAAAGCCGTGGACTAAAAATTTATAAAATGTGAGTAGGGATATATAGTGGGTTTTTAGGTTGGTTTTGGTTCGGCAGAGGTGTAAAATATAGTACGGATCTTGTGCTAGCGAAAGAATGCGTGAGTATATGGACTTATGCCGAAGCCGCCAATGTAGAAGTATGAAAAATTAGTCGCTAGGCTTACTGAAGATGCCTCTAATGAGATGAATAGCCGAGATATAACACTAATGGCCGAAGCCGAAAAATGTATATCAACTTAGAGACCTACGACAGTGGCGGATGGCACGGGAGACGCCACCGCGCAAAGAATCTAAGTAAATAGTTCGACCACCGCGAAGGGCTGCATGCCCCGGCGACAAGGGTTAGGGTTTAGTAGATGCGCAGGGCATATTCACGGTAGGGCAGCATGGCAGTTTGTTGAACTATTTAGAGTGCGTGGAGTAGGTCCATGTCCCGACCGGTTTCGCTGTCTGTAGCTCATCAGGGGACGCTTTAAAGAAAAGCCGTGGTATAAAAGATTATAAAATGTGAGTAGGGATATATAGTGGGTTTTTAGGTTGGTTTTGGTTCGGCAGAGGTGTAGAATATAGTACGGATCTTGTGCTAGCGAAAGAATGCGTGAGTATATGGACTTATGCCGAAGCCGCCAATGTAGAAGTATGAAAAATTAGTCGCTAGGCTTACCGAAGATGCCTCTAATGAGATGAATAGCCGAGATATAACACTAATGGCCGAAGCCGAAAAATGTATATCAACTTAGAGACCTACGACAGTGGCGGGGGGCACGGGAGACGCCACCGCGCAAAGAATCTATGTAAATAGTTCGACCACCGCGAAGGGCTGCATGCCCCGGCGACAAGGGTTAGGGTTTAGTAGATGCGCAGGGCATAGTCACGGTAGGGCAGCATGGCAGTTTGTTGAACTATTTAGAGTGCGTGGAGTAGGTCCATGTCCCGACCGGTTTCGCTGTCTGTAGCTCATCAGGGGACGCTTTAAAGAAAAGCCGTGGTATAAAAGATTATAAAATGTGAGTAGGGATATATAGTGGGTTTTTAGGTTGGTTTTGGTTCGGCAGAGGTGTAGAATATAGTACGGATCTTGTGCTAGCGAAAGAATGCGTGAGTATATGGACTTATGCCGAAGCCGCCAATGTAGAAGTATGAAAAATTAGTCGCTAGGCTTACCGAAGATGCCTCTAATGAGATGAATAGCCGAGATATAACACTAATGGCCGAAGCCGAAAAATGTATATCAACTCAGAGACCTACGACAGTGGCGGGGGGCACGGGAGACGCCACCGCGCAAAGAATCTATATAAATAGTTCGACCACCGCGAAGGGCTGCATGCCCCGGCGACAAGGGTTAGGGTTTAGTAGATGCGCAGGGCATAGTCACGGTAGGGCAGCATGGCAGTTTGTTGAACTATTTAGAGTGCGTGGAGTAGGTCCATGTTCCGACCGGTTTCGCTGTCTGTAGCTCATCAGGGGACGCTTTAAAGAAAAGCCGTGGACTAAAAATTTATAAAATGTGAGTAGGGATATATAGTGGGTTTTTAGGTTGGTTTTGGTTCGGCAGAGGTGTAGAATATAGTACGGATCTTGTGCTAGCGAAAGAATGCGTGAGTATATTGACTTATGCCGAAGCCGCCAATGTAGAAGTATGAAAAATTAGTCGCTAGGCTTACCGAAGATGCCTCTAATGAGATGAATAGCCGAGATATAACACTAATGGCCGAAGCCGAAAAATGTATATCAACTTAGAGACCTACGACAGTGGCGGGGGGCACGGGAGACGCCACCGCGCAAAGAATCTAAGTAAATAGTTCGACCACCGCGAAGGGCTGCATGCCCCGGCGACAAGGGTTAGGGTTTAGTAGATGCGCAGGGCATAGTCACGGTAGGGCAGCATGGCAGTTTGTTGAACTATTTAGAGTGCGTGGAGTAGGTCCATGTCCCGACCGGTTTCGCTGTCTGTAGCTCATCAGGGGACGCTTTAAAGAAAAGCCGTGGACTAAAAATTTATAAAATGTGAGTAGGGATATATAGTGGGTTTTTAGGTTGGTTTTGGTTCGGCAGAGGTGTAGAATATAGTACGGATCTTGTGCTAGCGAAAGAATGCGTGAGTATATGGACTTATGCCGAAGCCGCCAATGTAGAAGTATGAAAAATTAGTCGCTAGGCTTACCGAAGATGCCTCTAATGAGATGAATAGCCGAGATATAACACTAATGGCCGAAGCCGAAAAATTTATATCAACTTAGAGACCTACGACAGTGGCGGGGGGCACGGGAGACGCCACCGCGCAAAGAATCTAAGTAAATAGTTCGACCACCGCCAAGGGCTGCATGCCCCGGCGACAAGGGTTAGGGTTTAGTAGATGCGCAGGGCATAGTCACGGTAGGGCAGCATGGCAGTTTGTTGAACTATTTAGAGTGCGTGGAGTAGGTCCATGTCCCGACCGGTTTCGCTGTCTGTAGCTCATCAGGGGACGCTTTAAAGAAAAGCCGTGGACTAAAAATTTATAAAATGTGAGTAGGGATATATAGTGGGTTTTTAGGTTGGTTTTGGTTCGGCAGAGGTGTAAAATATAGTACGGATCTTGTGCTAGCGAAAGAATGCGTGAGTATATGGACTTATGCCGAAGCCGCCAATGTAGAAGTATGAAAAATTAGTCGCTAGGCTTACTGAAGATGCCTCTAATGAGATGAATAGCCGAGATATAACACTAATGGCCGAAGCCGAAAAATGTATATCAACTTAGAGACCTACGACAGTGGCGGAGGGCACGGGAGACGCCACCGCGCAAAGAATCTAAGTAAATAGTTCGACCACCGCGAAGGGCTGCATGCCCCGGCGACAAGGGTTAGGGTTTAGTAGATGCGCAGGGCATATTCACGGTAGGGCAGCATGGCAGTTTGTTGAACTATTTAGAGTGCGTGGAGTAGGTCCATGTCCCGACCGGTTTCGCTGTCTGTAGCGCATCAGGGGACGCTTTAAAGAAAAGCCGTGGACTAAAAATTTATAAAATGTGAGTAGGGATATATAGTGGGTTTTTAGGTTGGTTTTGGTTCGGCAGAGGTGTAGAATATAGTACGGATCTTGTGCTAGCGAAAGAATGCGTGAGTATATGGACTTATGCCGAAGCCGCCAATGTAGAAGTATGAAAAATTAGTCGCTAGGCTTACTGAAGATGCCTCTAATGAGATGAATAGCCGAGATATAACACTAATGGCCGAAGCCGAAAAATGTATATCAACTTAGAGACCTACGACAGTGGCGGGGGGCACGGGAGACGCCACCGCGCAAAGAATCTAAGTAAATAGTTCGACCACCGCGAAGGGCTGCATGCCCCGGCGACAAGGGTTAGGGTTTAGTAGATGCGCAGGGCATAGTCACGGTAGGGCAGCATGGCAGTTTGTTGAACTATTTAGAGTGCGTGGAGTAGGTCCATGTCCCGACAGGTTTCGCTGTCTGTAGCTCATCAGGGGACGCTTTAAACAAAAGCCGTGGACTTAAAATTTATAAAATGTGAGTAGGGATATATAGTGGGTTTTTAGGTTGGTTTTGGTTCGGCAGAGGTGTAGAATATAGTACGGATCTTGTGCTAGCGAAAGAATGCGTGAGTATATGGACTTATGCCGAAGCCGCCAATGTAGAAGTATGAAAAATTAGTCGCAAGGCTTACCGAAGATGCCTCTAATGAGATGAATAGCCGAGATATAACACTAATGGCCGAAGCCGAAAAATGTATATCAACTTAGAGACCTACGACAGTGGCGGGGGGCACGGGAGACGCCACCGCGCAAAGAATCTAAGTAAATAGTTCGACCACCGCCAAGGGCTGCATGCCCCGGCGACAAGGGTTAGGGTTTAGTAGATGCGCAGGGCATAGTCACGGTAGGGCAGCATGGCAGTTTGTTGAACTATTTAGAGTGCGTGGAGTAGGTCCATGTCCCGACCGGTTTCGCTGTCTGTAGCTCATCAGGGGACGCTTTAAAGAAAAGCCGTGGACTAAAAATTTATAAAATGTGAGTAGGGATATATAGTGGGTTTTTAGGTTGGTTTTGGTTCGGCAGAGGTGTAAAATATAGTACGGATCTTGTGCTAGCGAAAGAATGCGTGAGTATATGGACTTATGCCGAAGCCGCCAATGTAGAAGTATGAAAAATTAGTCGCTAGGCTTACTGAAGATGCCTCTAATGAGATGAATAGCCGAGATATAACACTAATGGCCGAAGCCGAAAAATGTATATCAACTTAGAGACCTACGACAGTGGCGGATGGCACGGGAGACGCCACCGCGCAAAGAATCTAAGTAAATAGTTCGACCACCGCGAAGGGCTGCATGCCCCGGCGACAAGGGTTAGGGTTTAGTAGATGCGCAGGGCATATTCACGGTAGGGCAGCATGGCAGTTTGTTGAACTATTTAGAGTGCGTGGAGTAGGTCCATGTCCCGACCGGTTTCGCTGTCTGTAGCTCATCAGGGGACGCTTTAAAGAAAAGCCGTGGTATAAAAGATTATAAAATGTGAGTAGGGATATATAGTGGGTTTTTAGGTTGGTTTTGGTTCGGCAGAGGTGTAGAATATAGTACGGATCTTGTGCTAGCGAAAGAATGCGTGAGTATATGGACTTATGCCGAAGCCGCCAATGTAGAAGTATGAAAAATTAGTCGCTAGGCTTACCGAAGATGCCTCTAATGAGATGAATAGCCGAGATATAACACTAATGGCCGAAGCCGAAAAATGTATATCAACTTAGAGACCTACGACAGTGGCGGGGGGCACGGGAGACGCCACCGCGCAAAGAATCTATGTAAATAGTTCGACCACCGCGAAGGGCTGCATGCCCCGGCGACAAGGGTTAGGGTTTAGTAGATGCGCAGGGCATAGTCACGGTAGGGCAGCATGGCAGTTTGTTGAACTATTTAGAGTGCGTGGAGTAGGTCCATGTCCCGACCGGTTTCGCTGTCTGTAGCTCATCAGGGGACGCTTTAAAGAAAAGCCGTGGTATAAAAGATTATAAAATGTGAGTAGGGATATATAGTGGGTTTTTAGGTTGGTTTTGGTTCGGCAGAGGTGTAGAATATAGTACGGATCTTGTGCTAGCGAAAGAATGCGTGAGTATATGGACTTATGCCGAAGCCGCCAATGTAGAAGTATGAAAAATTAGTCGCTAGGCTTACCGAAGATGCCTCTAATGAGATGAATAGCCGAGATATAACACTAATGGCCGAAGCCGAAAAATGTATATCAACTCAGAGACCTACGACAGTGGCGGGGGGCACGGGAGACGCCACCGCGCAAAGAATCTATATAAATAGTTCGACCACCGCGAAGGGCTGCATGCCCCGGCGACAAGGGTTAGGGTTTAGTAGATGCGCAGGGCATAGTCACGGTAGGGCAGCATGGCAGTTTGTTGAACTATTTAGAGTGCGTGGAGTAGGTCCATGTTCCGACCGGTTTCGCTGTCTGTAGCTCATCAGGGGACGCTTTAAAGAAAAGCCGTGGACTAAAAATTTATAAAATGTGAGTAGGGATATATAGTGGGTTTTTAGGTTGGTTTTGGTTCGGCAGAGGTGTAGAATATAGTACGGATCTTGTGCTAGCGAAAGAATGCGTGAGTATATTGACTTATGCCGAAGCCGCCAATGTAGAAGTATGAAAAATTAGTCGCTAGGCTTACCGAAGATGCCTCTAATGAGATGAATAGCCGAGATATAACACTAATGGCCGAAGCCGAAAAATGTATATCAACTTAGAGACCTACGACAGTGGCGGGGGGCACGGGAGACGCCACCGCGCAAAGAATCTAAGTAAATAGTTCGACCACCGCGAAGGGCTGCATGCCCCGGCGACAAGGGTTAGGGTTTAGTAGATGCGCAGGGCATAGTCACGGTAGGGCAGCATGGCAGTTTGTTGAACTATTTAGAGTGCGTGGAGTAGGTCCATGTCCCGACCGGTTTCGCTGTCTGTAGCTCATCAGGGGACGCTTTAAAGAAAAGCCGTGGACTAAAAATTTATAAAATGTGAGTAGGGATATATAGTGGGTTTTTAGGTTGGTTTTGGTTCGGCAGAGGTGTAGAATATAGTACGGATCTTGTGCTAGCGAAAGAATGCGTGAGTATATGGACTTATGCCGAAGCCGCCAATGTAGAAGTAGGAAAAATTAGTCGCTAGGCTTACCGAAGATGCCTCTAATGAGATGAATAGCCGAGATATAACACTAATGGCCGAAGCCGAAAAATGTATATCAACTTAGAGACCTACGACAGTGGCGGGGGGCACGGGAGACGCCACCGCGCAAAGAATCTAAGTAAATAGTTCGACCACCGCGAAGGGCTGCATGCCCCGGCGACAAGGGTTAGGGTTTAGTAGATGCGCAGGGCATAGTCACGGTAGGGCAGCATGGCAGTTTGTTGAACTATTTAGAGTGCGTGGAGTAGGTCCATGTCCCGACCGGTTTCGCTGTCTGTAGCTCATCAGGGGACGCTTTAAAGAAAAGCCGTGGACTAAACATTTATAAAATGTGAGTAGGGATATATAGTGGGTTTTTAGGTTGGTTTTGGTTCGGCAGAGGTGTAAAATATAGTACGGATCTTGTGCTAGCGAAAAAATGCGTGAGTATATGGACTTATGCCGAAGCCGCCAATGTAGAAGTATGAAAAATTAGTCGCTAGGCCTACCGAAGATGCCTCTAATGAGATGAATAGCCGAGATATAACACTAATGGCCGAAGCCGAAAAATGTATATCAACTTAGAGACCTACGACAGTGGCGGGGGGCACGGGAGACGCCACCGCGCAAAGAATCTAAGTAAATAGTTCGACCACGGCGAAGGGCTGCATGCCCCGGCTACAAGGGTTAGGGTCTAGTAGATGCGCAGGGCATAGTCACGGTAGGGCAGCATGGCAGTTTGTTGAACTATTTAGAGTGCGTGGAGTAGGTCCATGTCCCGACCGGTTTCGCTGTCTGTAGCTCATCAGGGGACGCTTTAAACAAAAGCCGTGGACTTAAAATTTATAAAATGTGAGTAGGGATATATAGTGGGTTTTTAGGTTGGTTTTGGTTCGGCAGAGGTGTAGAATATAGTACGGATCTTGTGCTAGCGAAAGAATGCGTGAGTATATGGACTTATGCCGAAGCCGCCAATGTAGAAGTATGAAAAATTAGTCGCTAGGCTTACCGAAGATGCCTCTAATGAGATGAATAGCCGAGATATAACACTAATGGCCGAAGCCGAAAAATGTATATCAACTTAGAGACCTACGACAGTGGCGGGGGGCACGGGAGACGCCACCGCGCAAAGAATCTAAGTAAATAGTTCGACCACCGCGAAGGGCTGCATGCCCCGGCGACAAGGGTTAGGGTTTAGTAGATGCGCAGGGCATAGTCACGGTAGGGCAGCATGGCAGTTTGTTGAACTATTTAGAGTGCGTGGAATAGGTCCATGTCCCGACCGGTTTCGCTGTCTGTAGCTCATCAGGGGACGCTTTAAAGAAAAGCCGTGGACTAAAAATATATAAAATGTGAGTAGGGATATATAGTGGGTTTTTCGGTTGGTTTTGGTTCGGCAGAGGTGTAGAATATAGAACGGATCTTGTGCTAGCGAAAGAATGCGTGAGTATATGGACTTATGCCGAAGCCGCCAATGTAGAAGTATGAAAAATTAGTCGCTAGGCTTACCGAAGACGCCTCTAATGAGATGAATAGCCGAGATATAACACTAATGGCCGAAGCCGAAAAATGTATATCAACTTAGAGACCTACGACAGTGGCGGGGGGCACGGGAGACGCCACCGCGCAAAGAATCTAAGTAAATAGTTCGACCACCGCGAAGAGCTGCATGCCCCGGCGACAAGGGTTAGGGTTTAGTAGATGCGCAGGGCATAGTCACGGTAGGGCAGCATGGCAGTTTGTTGAACTATTTAGAGTGCGTGGAGTAGGTCCATGTCCCGACCGGTTTCGCTGTCTGTAGCTCATCAGGGGACGCTTTAAAGAAAAGCCGTGGACTAAAAATTTATAAAATGTGAGTAGGGATATATAGTGGGTTTTTAGGTTGGTTTTGGTTCGGCAGAGGTGTAGAATATAGTACGGATCTTGTGCTAGCGAAAGAATGCGTGAGTATATGGACTTATGCCGAAGCCGCCAATGTAGAAGTATGAAAAATTAGTCGTTAGGCTTACCGAAGATGCCTCTAATGAGATGAATAGCCGAGATATAACACTAATGGCCGAAGCCGAAAAATGTATATCAACTTAGAGACCTACGACAGTGGCGGGGGGCACGGGAGACGCCACCGCGCAAAGAATCTAAGTAAATAGTTCGACCACCGCGAAGAGCTGCATGCCCCGGCGACAAGGGTTAGGGTTTAGTAGATGCGCAGGGCATAGTCACGGTAGGGCAGCATGGCAGTTTGTTGAACTATTTAGAGTGCGTGGAGTAGGTCCATGTCCCGACCGGTTTCGCTGTCTGTAGCTCATCAGGGGACGCTTTAAAGAAAAGCCGTGGACTAAAAATTTATAAAATGTGAGTAGGGATATATAGTGGGTTTTTAGGTTGGTTTTGGTTCGGCAGAGGTGTAGAATATAGTACGGATCTTGTGCTAGCGGAAGAATGCGTGAGTATATGGACTTATGCCGAAGCCGCCAATGTAGAAGTAGGAAAAATTAGTCGCTAGGCTTACCGAAGATGCCTCTAATGAGATGAATAGCCGAGATATAACACTAATGGCCGAAGCCGAAAAATGTATATCAACTTAGAGACCTACGACAGTGGCGGGGGGCACGGGAGACGCCACCGCGCAAAGAATCTAAGTAAATAGTTCGACCACCGCCAAGGGCTGCATGCCCCGGCGACAAGGGTTAGGGTTTAGTAGATGCGCAGGGCATAGTCACGGTAGGGCAGCATGGCAGTTTGTTGAACTATTTAGAGTGCGTGGAGTAGGTCCATGTCCCGACCGGTTTCGCTGTCTGTAGCTCATCAGGGGACGCTTTAAAGAAAGCCGTGGACTAAAAATTTATAAAATGTGAGTAGGGATATATAGTGGGTTTTTAGGTTGGTTTTGGTTCGGCAGAGGTGTAGAATATAGTACGGATCTTGTGCTAGCGAAAGAATGCGTGAGTATATGGACTTATGCCGAAGCCGCCAATGTAGAAGTATGAAAAATTAGTCGCTAGGCTTACCGAAGATGCCTCTAATGAGATGAATAGCCGAGATATAACACTAATGGCCGAAGCCGAAAAATGTATATCAACTTAGAGACCTACGACAGTGGCGGGGGGCACGGGAGACGCCACCGCGCAAAGAATCTAAGTAAATAGTTCGACCACCGCGAAGGGCTGCATGCCCCGGCGACAAGGGTTAGGGTTTAGTAGATGCGCAGGGCATAGTCGCGGTAGGGCAGCTTGGCAGTTTGTTGAACTATTTAGAGTGCGTGGAGTAGGTCCATGTCCCGACCGGTTTCGCTGTCTGTAGCTCGTCAGGGGACGCTTTAAAGAAAAGCCGTGGACTAAAAATTTATAAAATGTGAGTAGGGATATATAGTGGGTTTTTAGGTTGGTTTTGGTTCGGCAGAGGTGTAGAATATAGTACGGATCTTGTGCTAGCGAAAGAATGCGTGAGTATATGGACTTATGCCGAAGCCGCCAATGTAGAAGTATGAAAAATTAGTCGCTAGGCTTACCGAAGATGCCTCTAATGAGATGAATAGCCGAGATATAACACTAATGGCCGAAGCCGAAAAATGTATATCAACTTAGAGACCTACGACAGTGGCGGGGGGCACGGGAGACGCCACCGCGCAAAGAATCTAAGTAAATAGTTCGACCACCGCCAAGGGCTGCATGCCCCGGCGACAAGGGTTAGGGTTTAGTAGATGCGCAGGGCATAGTCACGGTAGGGCAGCATGGCAGTTTGTTGAACTATTTAGAGTGCGTGGAGTAGGTCCATGTCCCGACCGGTTTCGCTGTCTGTAGCTCATCAGGGGACGCTTTAAAGAAAAGCCGTGGACTAAACATTTATAAAATGTGAGTAGGGGTATATAGTGGGTTTTTAGGTTGGTTTTGGTTCGGCAGAGGTGTAGAATATAGTACGGATCTTGTGCTAGCGAAAGAATGCGTGAGTATATGGACTTATGCCGAAGCCGCCAATGTAGAAGTATGAAAAATTAGTCGCTAGGCCTACCGAAGATGCCTCTAATGAGATGAATAGCCGAGATATAACACTAATGGCCGAAGCCGAAAAATGTATATCAACTTAGAGACCTACGACAGTGGCGGGGGGCACGGGAGACGCCACCGCGCAAAGAATCTAAGTAAATAGTTCGACCACGGCGAAGGGCTGCATGCCCCGGCGACAAGGGTTAGGGTCTAGTAGATGCGCAGGGCATAGTCACGGTAGGGCAGCATGGCAGTTTGTTGAACTATTTAGAGTGCGTGGAGTAGGTCCATGTCCCGACCGGTTTCGCTGTCTGTAGCTCATCAGGGGACGCTTTAAACAAAAGCCGTGGACTTAAAATTTATAAAATGTGAGTAGGGATATATAGTGGGTTTTTAGGTTGGTTTTGGTTCGGCAGAGGTGTAGAATATAGTACGGATCTTGTGGTAGCGAAAGAATGCGTGAGTATATGGACTTATGCCGAAGCCGCCAATGTAGAAGTATGAAAAATTAGTCGCTAGGCTTACCGAAGATGCCTCTAATGAGATGAATAGCCGAGATATAACACTAATGGCCGAAGCCGAAAAATGTATATCAACTTAGAGACCTACGACAGTGGCGGGGGGCACGGGAGACGCCACCGCGCAAAGAATCTAAGTAAATAGTTCGACCACCGCCAAGGGCTGCATGCCCCGGCGACAAGGGTTAGGGTTTAGTAGATGCGCAGGGCATAGTCACGGTAGGGCAGCATGGCAGTTTGTTGAACTATATAGAGTGCGTGGAGTAGGTCCATGTCCCGACCGGTTTCGCTGTCTGTAGCTCATCAGGGGACGCTTTAAAGAAAAGCCGTGGACTAAACATTTATAAAATGTGAGTAGGGATATATAGTGGGTTTTTAGGTTGGTTTTGGTTCGGCAGAGGTGTAGAATATAGTACGGATCTTGTGCTAGCGAAAGAATGCGTGAGTATATGGACTTATGCCGAAGCCGCCAATGTAGAAGTATGAAAAATTAGTCGCTAGGCCTACCGAAGATGCCTCTAATGAGATGAATAGCCGAGATATAACACTAATGGCCGAAGCCGAAAAATGTATATCAACTTAGAGACCTACGACAGTGGCGGGGGGCACGGGAGACGCCACCGCGCAAAGAATCTAAGTAAATAGTTCGACCACGGCGAAGGGCTGCATGCCCCGGCGACAAGGGTTAGGGTCTAGTAGATGCGCAGGGTATAGTCACGGTAGGGCAGCATGGCAGTTTGTTGAACTATTTAGAGTGCGTGGAGTAGGTCCATGTCCCGACCGGTTTCGCTGTCTGTAGCTCATCAGGGGACGCTTTAAACAAAAGCCGTGGACTAAAAATTTATAAAATGTGAGTAGGGATATATAGTGGGTTTTTAGGTTGGTTTTGGTTCGGCAGAGGTGTAGAATATAGTACGGATCTTGTGCTAGCGAAAGAATGCGTGAGTATATGGACTTATGCCGAAGCCGCCAATGTAGAAGTATGAAAAATTAGTCGCTAGGCTTATCGAAGATGCCTCTAATGAGATGAATAGCCGAGATATAACACTAATGGCCGAAGCCGAAAAATGTATATCAACTTAGAGACCTACGACAGTGGCGGGGGGCACGGGAGACGCCACCGCGCAGAGAATCTAAGTAAATAGTTCGACCACCGCGAAGGGCTGCATGCCCCGGCGACAAGGGTTAGGGTTTAGTAGATGCGCAGGGCATAGTCGCGGTAGGGCAGCTTGGCAGTTTGTTGAACTATTTAGAGTGCGTGGAGTAGGTCCATGTCCCGACCGGTTTCGCTGTCTGTAGCTCGTCAGGGGACGCTTTAAAGAAAAGCCGTGGACTAAAAATTTATAAAATGTGAGTAGGGATATATAGTGGGTTTTTAGGTTGGTTTTGGTTCGGCAGAGGTGTAGAATATAGTACGGATCTTGTGCTAGCGAAAGAATGCGTGAGTATATGGACTTATGCCGAAGCCGCCAATGTAGAAGTATGAAAAATTAGTCGCTAGGCTTACCGAAGATGCCTCTAATGAGATGAATAGCCGAGATATAACACTAATGGCCGAAGCCGAAAAATGTATATCAACTTAGAGACCTACGACAGTGGCGGGGGGCACGGGAGACGCCACCGCGCAAAGAATCTAAGTAAATAGTTCGACCACCGCCAAGGGCTGCATGCCCCGGCGACAAGAGTTAGGGTTTAGTAGATGCGCAGGGCATAGTCACGGTAGGGCAGCATGGCAGTTTGTTGAACTATTTAGAGTGCGTGGAGTAGGTCCATGTCCCGACCGGTTTCGCTGTCTGTAGCTCATCAGGGGACGCTTTAAAGAAAAGCCGTTGACTAAACATTTATAAAATGTGAGTAGGGATATATAGTGGGTTTTTAGGTTGGTTTTGGTTCGGCAGAGGTGTAGAATATAGTACGGATCTTGTGCTAGCGAAAGAATGCGTGAGTATATGGACTTATGCCGAAGCCGCCAATGTAGAAGTATGAAAAATTAGTCGCTAGGCCTACCGAAGATGCCTCTAATGAGATGAATAGCCGAGATATAACACTAATGGCCGAAGCCGAAAAATGTATATCAACTTAGAGACCTACGACAGTGGCGGGGGGCACGGGAGACGCCACCGCGCAAAGAATCTAAGTAAATAGTTCGACCACGGCGAAGGGCTGCATGCCCCGGCGACAAGGGTTAGGGTCTAGTAGATGCGCAGGGCATAGTCACGGTAGGGCAGCATGGCAGTTTGTTGAACTATTTAGAGTGCGTGGAGTAGGTCCATGTCCCGACCGGTTTCGCTGTCTGTAGCTCATCAGGGGACGCTTTAAACAAAAGCCGTGGACTTAAAATTTATAAAATGTGAGTAGGGATATATAGTGGGTTTTTAGGTTGGTTTTGGTTCGGCAGAGGTGTAGAATATAGTACGGATCTTGTGGTAGCGAAAGAATGCGTGAGTATATGGACTTATGCCGAAGCCGCCAAAGTAGAAATATGAAAAATTAGTCGCTAGGCTTACCGAAGATGCCTCTAATGAGATGAATAGCCGAGATATAACACTAATGGCCGAAGCCGAAAAATGTATATCAACTTAGAGACCTACGACAGTGGCGGGGGGCACGGGAGACGCCACCGCGCAAAGAATCTAAGTAAATAGTTCGACCACCGCCAAGGGCTGCATGCCCCGGCGACAAGGGTTAGGGTTTAGTAGATGCGCAGGGCATAGTCACGGTAGGGCAGCATGGCAGTTTGTTGAACTATTTAGAGTGCGTGGAGTAGGTCCATGTCCCGACCGGTTTCGCTGTCTGTAGCTCATCAGGGGACGCTTTAAAGAAAAGCCGTGGACTAAACATTTATAAAATGTGAGTAGGGATATATAGTGGGTTTTTAGGTTGGTTTTGGTTCGGCAGAGGTGTAGAATATAGAACGGATCTTGTTCTAGCGAAAGAATGCGTGAGTATATGGACTTATGCCGAAGCCGCCAATGTAGAAGTATGAAAAATTAGTCGCTAGGCCTACCGAAGATGCCTCTAATGAGATGAATAGCCGAGATATAACACTAATGGCCGAAGCCGAAAAATGTATATCAACTTAGAGACCTACGACAGTGGCGGGGGGCACGGGAGACGCCACCGCGCAAAGAATCTAAGTAAATAGTTCGACCACGGCGAAGGGCTGCATGCCCCGGCGACAAGGGTTTGGGTCTAGTAGATGCGCAGGGCATAGTCACGGTAGGGCAGCATGGCAGTTTGTTGAACTATTTAGAGTGCGTGGAGTAGGTCCATGTCCCGACCGGTTTCGCTGTCTGTAGCTCATCAGGGGACGCTTTAAACAAAAGCCGTGGACTAAAAATTTATAAAATGTGAGTAGGGATATATAGTGGGTTTTTAGGTTGGTTTTGGTTCGGCAGAGGTGTAGAATATAGTACGGATCTTGTGCTAGCGAAAGAATGCGTGAGTATATGGACTTATGCCGAAGCCGCCAATGTAGAAGTATGAAAAATTAGTCGCTAGGCTTACCGAAGATGCCTCTAATGAGATGAATAGCCGAGATATAACACTAATGGCCGAAGCCGAAAAATGTATATCAACTTAGAGACCTACGACAGTGGCGGGGGGCACGGGAGACGCCACCGCGCAAAGAATCTATATCTATATGCTGCCCTACCGTGACTATGCCCTGCGCATCTACTAAACCCTAACCCTTGTCGCTGGGGCATGCAGCCCTTCGCGGTGGTCGAACTATTTACTTAGATTCTTTGCGCGCTGGCGTCTCCCGGGCAATTTACTCACCAGCACTCGTACCAGAGGCAAGGAATCGGACATAGGCAATAGTCATCAGTATAGGGTTGTTGTTGTTGTTGTTTATTTATTTTACATCGCAAAGCAAACGGGCAGTTCTGCCCAATATTATAGAAGCGATGACAACCAGTAAGAGAAGTCAGAAATGAAGAGAAAAATAAATGAAAATAGAAATACGAAAATGGAAGTAGCAATGAGGGGAGGCAGGGTCAAGACGAGCAGAAAAAAATGGATCTCAATTTTACAAGTCGGGTCATCGTAGCATGATTCTATCAAGCCTCATCAGCAGGTTACAAAGCCATTACATTTAACCGAAGTAAAATACGCGCAGCATGCGTTTGAATTCACGGACAGATACTATGGACTTCATACAGTCGGGCAGGCCATTCCAGAGTCGGCAGCTGGCTAGAAGCGGTCGGCATGCGCCAGAAGCACTGTGGGCCAGGGGGAGGGGAAGGTTGCGTCCCAATTGACCTCGAGTGGTCATGCCTGTCGGCGGGCGTTGCAATACAATTCAGGACGACAACAGCTCACTGACGATTCCAGAACGGATTCTAAATGTCAGGAGTCGGAGCTTGCATTCTCCTCGTTCCAGCACTGAGCAGACACCCAGCCTGGTGTACAGGGGAAGAGTGTGGGCCAATGGGTGCTCATCGGCCACGCAACGGATACAACGTTTATCCAGTTTGGCTACTGTGTTCCGCTGCTCAGCGGACAGTCCTGGGAGAAACGCATTCGACGCATATAGAATATCCGGTATGACAAGGGCAGAGTAATACAGCTTCGCCTGCCTCACTGTTAGGCAGTGCCGGATCTGGCGGAGGATCCGCAGCTTCATAGCCGTGCGTCGGACGATAGAGGTGACTTGCGGTGACCAGCGAAGATTTTCGTCCAGAGTGACTCCGAGGTAGCGAGCCGTACTGGTCTGGGCAAGAGGCGTGCCAGTGCAAGTAATGTGGAGGTCGAAGTGTGCCTGCCGTCCAGCTTTGATTGCAAGCACTTGCGTCTTTCCGGTGTTGAGGATAAGCCCTTTGGCATCGAGTAGCCTGGCGACAGCCGACACTGCTGCGGAAAGGGTGATGTTGATGGCGTGAGCGCTAGCGTGGCTCAGGTACAGCATGATGTCGTCCGCGAACATTAGTGTACGCACCTGTTCAGCTACTGATGCGACACATCTCGTGTAGATCGCGAATAATATCGGACCAAGCACGCTTCCCTGGGGGACACCGCACGTGCAAGCTGTTTCCTCTGAGCGTGTACCGTTGGCAGTGACCACACACTGGCGTCGTGAGCTGAGGTAGTCCGCAAACCAGTCCAGTGCCGTAGAGGAGACACCAAGTTCGAAGAGATCCTGGAGCAAGGTCTGATGTTGGACCTTGTCGAAAGCTTTGCTCATATCAATGAGCACCACGCCGGTATGCAGGTGCTGGTCTGCGGCTTCGTAAAATTGATCTACAGCCAACAAGACTGCGTCCTCTGTGGAGTGGTGGGCTCGGTAAGCGAATTGCTCGGCAGGAAGGAGGTCATGTTCGGTTAGGAGCACACAGAGCCTTTTATGCACAATCCTTTCCAGGATCTTTGAAACAACCGGGAGCAAAGATATAGGGCGGTAGTTCTTAGCAGTTTCGGGGTCTCCTGCCTTGAAAATGGGGCGAATATGGGCCAATTTCAGCATCATCGGAACCTTTCCCATGGCCAGTGACGCGTTCATCAAGATAGTCAGTGACGGGGCCAGGACCCGAGCGCAGTGTCGCAACACATAGCAGGGAATTCCGTCGCTACCCGTGGCCTTCCTCTCGTCTACCTTCAGTAGGAGAGCTAGCACTTCTTCGCATGTGGCTGGTTCGAAGCGGTTCAAGCCATCTGCTATGCCCGGTCCCTCAGGTTGAGATAGGACATCAGGTCGCTGCGGATCACTGACAACTGAACTGAATTGGGCATTGAGGGCAGACGCAGTGAGCCGAGTAGGAGTTGACGATTTCTTCCGACCGCAGAGGTCGTTGAGGACCTTCCAAGCTTTATGGGGGTTGGATTGACACGTGTCCAGTAGTTGTGTATAGTAGGATGATTTCAGCTGACGAGCAAGCCGCTTTGCTACTTTGCGGGCATCTGAAAATGTGTCGTAAAGTTCCGTGTCCGTAGGTTTTCGGAGCCAACGATGGTGGGCATGATTTCGTTCGCGGACTGCATCATGGTAAAGGGCCGTTTTCCATGGGGATCTTGTAAGAATCTGATGTCTAGAGCTGGATAAGCGGTGCTCCTGGACAGGAGCATGCCTGTCAAGGAGTGAGGTGACCTTGTCATACCATAGCTGCCACATATCTTCCAAGGATTTCGCCGTGCTGAAGTCTTCTAGACGAGAGTTGACCAAGTCCTGGCAGAGCTGCGGAAGATTTATTCCTCTGGTGTTTCGGCTAGATCTGAGTACTGGCACGGTTGGCATTTCGAAGGCAAGGGTAGCCAAGATGGGGAGGTGGTCACTGAGGCTATGCGGGAGAACGCGGCAAGAGCCCACTGCACCGTCCTCAGCCAATAGGAGGTCTATGGTGGTTCTGGACCCACCACGTCCAACACGCGTCGATTCAGTGACGTGGTTCAAAATACAAAAGTTACCGCAGAAGTGTTGAAGATGCGTCAGCTGGGCGGCTCTGGAAGACGATGTGTCGATATTGAAATCTCCGACCAAAGCAATAGGCGTGCCGGCCCTGGGCGCGTGGACTGAGTCCACAGCGTCAGTCAGCTTGTCCCAGTACGAGACCAGCGACCCAGGAGGTCGGTAGACTGTGCCGAGGATTAGTTTACCATTGAGGCCGTGAACGAGGAGAAAGAGAAGTTCAAGATCACCACGAGCAAAGTCCTCTAGCCGAGTAACATGAAGTGAGCTCCGTACATAGGCCGCTACTCCACCACCGAAGCCAGGTCTGTCTTGACGGATAAGTTTATAGTTTGGGATGTTGACAAGGCTGTCCGGGGTCTCTGAGGTCAGGAATGTCTCGGCAAGACACATTATGTCTATGTTGTGCTTCTGGATGAATTCCTCGACCTCGTCCTTCTTGTTAAGCAAGTGACAAATGTTGAGGAAACTAATCTGGAGGCCCGCTATCTCAGACTGAGAAGCACTACTAGCACTGGTGATCGGGGGTGGTTGAGATCTAGTACCTAAACTATGATGATGATGCAAAGGGTTACGGGATTGAGTGAAAAGACCCGGAAAAAAGGGGGCGGCATTAGGATTAAGGTCAGACATAGGTGAGAATAATGATAAGAAAGTTATAGCGTGGATATACTAGAATAGTTACCTTGCAGGACACTGTAGCCGTTAGCAGCTTTCTCTGCGGCAGCGGATCATCATGTTGACTGCTGCGGTTGTCGGCTGGGGATACTGCTCACGGGTGAGGACGCGGGGATGGAATGTGTGTTTACCTGAGGCCAGGGTGAAACCTTCCTCATCCGGAGACGCATGGGCCGCTTTGCCCCGGGATGCCAGCTGGAAGGCTGGAATAACAGGTGTAGTTTGGCTACTGGGAATCCTGGATCCCTGCTTCTGCTCTGGTTGCTGCTGCTGTTCCTGCTGCTGCTGCTGCTTAGGCAGTGGTAGCCGCGGCTGCTGGGGATCGGCCTGCTGCCCTTGGGCTGGCGCATGACGTGCCTCCCTGTGGGGAGTTGCCGCACCAGTAATGCCATGTGCGTCCGCTGTTCCAGCAGTAATGTCCGTGGACGCCACTTGCTGCTGCTGCTGCGTGTCGTTACTGAGACCAATTTCCGGACTGGAGGTTTTCTCCCAGCCACGCTTCTTTCCCTTCGTACTCAGTACGGGGCAGTCCCTTGCCTCATGACTTGGCTTGTTGCAGTGCCAGCATGTTTTAGCCTGTCCTTTGTGCCATGTACGCAGTTTCAGCTGGCCGACTGCTACACACGAAGGTACGACTGTACGCGGTAGAATGGTGACGTACCTGGTGCCGGTTTCAATTTCGAAGTTCTCAACCCAGAATTTTCCTCGCTGAGGGACCCCTATCACTGAGCCAAATTTCAGGAATGAGGCTGCGACAGCACTATCCGACAGGGAATGGGGGCATCCAAATACATGGACGCTGACAACGTCAGCGCCACTGATAGTTAACTGAACGGGCTTACCAGCAACAGAGATGCCTTGGGAAAGCACACGATCCCGGACCGCCACGCTCGAGACAGTTACTGAACAAAATCGACGACGGCAGTGGAGGTCGATCTGCAGGATGTCAGAGACCGCAATTCCGCTGCTCATGAGGTTGTCTATATAGAACATGTGCTGGCTTGGCCAGTCATCGTCAAGCTTGAAGGCAAATGCAGTAGAGCCTGCAGCTCGGTTTTGGCCTCCCGCCTCCATTTTTGAAAAAAATCAGTGTGACGGCAAAGTTCTATTTTCTGTTATTGGAATCTGAAATTTTTGAACTAGACGCAATTTCTTCGCTGATGTCGCTGCGATGGTAATTTCAACTCGCTGAGATCAGTCAGGCGTTGCAGCCTGCACATTTCTCGTGCTTATGGCCATTCACTCGAGCCTCATCACTGTTTTATCTTAGCTGGGGTGAGAATGACTTCGTGGAACAAGTAGCAGCGCTCGGAGAAACATCGAGGGGTCAGCAAACTAAAGTAAATGCATGCAACGGCGATAAAATTTGTTGCTCTGGCTGAGACACTCAGTACATGATTTTACCTAGTACCTGCAAGAGCCGTGTACTACGCGTATACGGTGTAGACTCTACACGAAGTGCTAGTGATGCACGCGCAGGTGCCGTACCAGTGACGCTGAAAAAGAGGGCGCGCTGGATGATAGTACACTTACCTGCATGAGCTGTGACCACACAGCTAAAATATATGGGCATGCCACGGCTAAAAAAAGTTCATTTCAAGATCGAGGTGGTTCCGCCGACGGTAATCAACCGACCTCGCAACGATCGTTTATTCTTACTAGGCTTCGTTGGTGGTGAAGTAGAAATTATCCAGAGCTAGCAGACGACAAACATAGCAGCTCTTGTCCTGTGGAGAAAGTCAAAGCGTCTGAGATGAGGCGCGACCAACTTTCAACCTTCCTTGAAATATTTCGGAACGATATTTTTGCGTCCATTGACATCAGCGACGACGAGGACTTCATCTCTGCATGAAAACTCTCAGTCCAACTGTCCTGGAACGGTACTCTAGTCTTCAGACTATCATACTGTGTAATAAGTTTTGAATGGTTTAGCTTATGGAGTTGTCAGTAACAAGTGGCAAGTCACTAGTCAAACTGCGACAATTTCGATGACGCGGAGGAAGTAAGTCCATATACTCACGCATTCTTTCGCTAGCACAAGATCCGTACTATATTCTACACCTCTGCCGAACCAAAACCAACCTAAAAACCCACTATATATCCCTACTCACATTTTATAAATTTTTAGTCCACGGCTTTTCTTTAAAGCGTCCCCTGATGAGCTACAGACAGCGAAACCGGTCGGGACATGGACCTACTCCACGCACTCTAAATAGTTCAACAAACTGCCATGCTGCCCTACCGTGACTATGCCCTGCGCATCTACTAAACCCTAACCCTTGTCGCCGGGGCATGCAGCCCTTCGCGGTGGTCGAACTATTTACTTAGATTCTTTGCGCGGTGGCGTCTCCCGTGCCCCCCGCCACTGTCGTAGGTCTCTAAGTTGATATACATTTTTCGGCTTCGGCCATTAGTGTTATATCTCGGCTATTCATCTCATTAGAGGCATCTTCGGTAAGCCTAGCGACTAATTTTTCATACTTCTACATTGGCGGCTTCGGCATAAGTCCATATACTCACGCATTCTTTCGCTAGCACAAGATCCGTACTATATTCTACACCTCTGCCGAACCAAAACCAACCTAAAAACCCACTATATATCCCTACTCACATTTTATAAATTTTTAGTCCACGGCTTTTCTTTAAAGCGTCCCCTGATGAGCTACAGACAGCGAAACCGGTCGGGACATGGACCTACTCCACGCACTCTAAATAGTTCAACAAACTGCCATGCTGCCCTACCGTGACTATGCCCTGCGCATCTACTAAACCCTAACCCTTGTCGCCGGGGCATGCAGCCCTTCGCGGTGGTCGAACTATTTACTTAGATTCTTTGCGCGGTGGCGTCTCCCGTGCCCCCCGCCACTGTCGTAGGTCTCTAAGTTGATATACATTTTTCGGCTTCGGCCATTAGTGTTATATCTCGGCTATTCATCTCATTAGAGGCATCTTCGGTAAGCCTAGCGACTAATTTTTCATACTTCTGTTAGGTTCACGATTTCACATATGCACGCACTCGCACACTCGTACGCACTTTCACTCTCGTACTCACCTTTACAGGCGCGCACTCACTTTCGTACTCACCTTTCCGGGTGCGCACTCACTTTCACTCTCGTACTCACCTTTTCGGGCGCGCACTCACTTCCACTCTCGTACTCACCTTTTCAGGCGCGGACTTACCTTTACTCTCGTACTCACCTTTACAGGCGCGAACTCACCTTTTAGGGCGCGCACTCACATTCACTCGACGTACTCACCTTCACAGCCTCGTACTCACCCTGGTTGCTTTTCCTAATATTTTCTTTCTTTGGCCTGGGTAGCTGGACTCGCGCTTTAGCACATTTATCTCCATAGCTACCCAGGCCCTAGATAAGCTCTTGCTGGAGCATTTGCTCTCCCCCCTTCTAGCCTTGTCTAGCCTTGTCGTGCTCGCCTTGCTTGGTCTTTCTTGCCTGACATTATTCTATACGAACCTCTGAGATTCCTTGTCGTTGTCAACTAATACTTGGCCCGATCGTCTAAGCGTGACTGTACCAGTCCTAACATTGGCGCCCGATCTTTCGCTCGACCTCACGACCCTGAGAACCGTAAGTACCCCTGCTCTACCGACTGTATTGCATTTTACTTGTGTCTCGTTTCGTTTCGACTCGACTTCGTTCTCGTAGCACCTTGCTCGTCGTGTTAGCTTTCAATATTTGTATCGTTCCAAACTTTCAGTAGGCGCCCTTCTTGCATTTTTTTCTTGTGTCTCGTTTCGGTTCAACTCGACTTAGTTCTTGTAGTACCTTGCTCAAAATTCTAGCTTACAAATCTTTGTGTCGTACCGAACTTTTGTTAGGTGCCATCTTTCTTTTTTCTATCATTCCAAACTTCTGTACCGTTCCAAAATTTATAAACGAAAATGACTGTTGATCCGTGTCGCATACCTGCTGGTAGTTTCCCTGTGTTTTCTGGCGCGCCTGGCGAAGATATCGAGGTATTCTTTCTAGAGTTTGATTCGGCTTGCGAGGCGTATGGTTTTCCACCTGTCGAGCGCTCCGAAAATTTGTTAGATACCGATTTTGATCAAAGTTGTAGTTCACCTGTCGCCTCGTCCTCAAGACTTTTGATTAATGATCGCGATGCACTGCGGTACCGATTCTTGCGCAAATCTTTGAGGAAAGAAGCATCGAGATTTTTGTTGGCCTGCGATAAATCGGTAGTCGAAGATTATGTACAATTGAGAACTGTTTTGGTCGATCACTTTTTGCCAAAAGAGAATTCGTCTTTGTTTCGAGTCAAACTGCGCCATCGTAGACGATCCCCAAACGAATGTTTGGTAAAACTCGCCACCGATATAAGACTAATGACTGCGCGTGCATATCCTTCTGCGACGTCGGAAGTAATCGACGACATCGCAAAAGAAACGTTTATTGATGCTTTAGATCCGCCAATTAAAGATAAAGTAATCGATTTCGATCCACAGACACTTGACGCCGCACAGCGTAGAGCTTTGGTAGTGGAAACAAACTTACAGAAGTCGAGTACGGTACCCGCAGCTGCGGCCGCCGAATTTGCATCTGTTTCTCAAGTACGCGCACCATCGAAAACTTTTGACGAAGACGAACTTGTTGAGCGTGTAGCTGAGCGTGTTAGCAAAATTTTGTTGGAACACCAGAAACCGGCGAGTAGTCGACCTCGCTCACCTTCGCCTGAGCGCCGAGATTTCAAACGTCCGCACAGCTCGGAATCGCGTAGCCAAATGGGGGATCGTAGGTCGGATCGTAGAATCAGTTTCCGCGAACCGCCTGTTTGTTTCTTTTGTCAGCGTCGAGGACACATTGAACGTGACTGTTTCACCAAAAAGCGTTCCCAAAACTCGCAACATTTTGGCGACCGCTCGGACTCACGTAATTCTTTAAACCGCTTTTAGTGGCTGACGAGAGGCTGCCAACCACTTCGACTCCGATATCGAACATCACCACCGATACGAACACTTTTGCCTCGACATTTAAACCTTTTACTTTGTTACTGCCGTACTCGACCCTGTTATTTACGATGTTCCTCCATGCCGTTCATTCTGTTAAGTCGACTGTCACTCTGTTATTACCGTTCTCGATCCTGTTCTTTACGATGCTTGTTCACGCCTTAAATTTGTTACGTCGATTATTGTGAGATTTCCGTTCTTGTGCATTGCCTTAGTGTTACGCTTACTGGGGTTCGTGGTTTCTATTGTGAGGGGGGTATTTTCCCCTGTGTTCACACGAACTGCCCACTGCGTTCGTCGATATTGGACGAAAGGCTGCCATTTGCAAATAAAAATTTCCAGACGACAAAAAGGCAAAGGCGCAGTGGTAGCAGCTCTGGTGGACACGGGGGCAGCATTCACGGTAATTCGAAAAGATGTATTTGAAACATTTGCACCGATGACTACACTCGCGCCTCAGTCCACAGTTGGTATCGATGCACTCCAAAGCGCGACGGGGTCTTCGATTAAAGTACATGGGGTCGCGCAGGTTTGTATCGCATTCGACCATTCGACAGTAGTAAAGACTAAAGCTTTGGTAGTGGAGGGGGTCCAGGAGGAGGTGATTATTGGTGTAAACACGTTGACTGGCCATGGCATGAGCATTTCATTCGAGTCCGACCACACACTTACCGCGTATCGAAAATCGTTTCCGTTGCGTTCGAAGAGTTCCGTAATTCCAAAACACACCATCTCATCCTCATCACCTCTATTCCCAAAGCTTGACGATAATGTTCCGATAGAAGATAAGAGTTTGCTTAATAAGTTTAATTGGTCTGGTTGTGTGGGGGATAGCGCTGCGATTGAGCATTTACAACGACTTTTGTTAAGCATGCGATCGGTAATTGCGGTTGATGATAATGACGTTGGAAAGACAGACGAAATACATCACACTATCACACTTACCGACAATCGTCCGATCCGCAACAACGCCCGTCGATTATCCCCGGATAAAGCGAAGCTGACTCGTAAATTAGTAGATGACACGTTGGAGCAAGATATAATCGAACCGAGTTCTTCACCGTGGGCAAGCCCAATTGTTTTAGCGAAGAAGGACGGATGTGGGACACGATTTTGCGTTGATTATCGAAACTTGAATAACGTCACGCGAAAAGACGCTTTTCCTTTACCGCGCATCGATGACACGCTCGACGCATTGCACGGCGCAAAATACTTTTCGACTTTGGATTTGCAATCGGGTTATTGGCAAGTTTTGGTAGCGCCCAAAGATCGAGAAAAAACCGCTTTCGTCACGCCCCACGGTCTCTACCAGTTTCGCAGAATGCCTTTCGGACTCACTAACGCACCCGCCACGTTTCAGCGATTAATGTATACGGTTCTTAAAGGTCTTTTGTATGTTAAGTGTTTAATCTATCTCGATGACATAATTGTTTTCGGTCGCACGCGGGAAGAGCATGCGGAAAATCTTTTAGCTGTTTTGAAAGCTCTCGAGAGCGCAGGTCTTAAGATTAAACCTAGGAAATGCAATTTGCTGCGTACGGATGTTTCTTTTCTGGGACATTGCATTTCAGAAAAAGGGGTTACACCAAGTGCAAAGAAAGTAGATCAAGTTTCTGAGTGGCCAATTCCGAAGACAATCAAACATGTACAAGGGTTTGTGGTAGGGGTGAAACAATTATACCGAGTACTCGAGTACTCGCTCGGATTTTTCAAAAATAATCGTACTCGGAATAAATCAGAGTACTCGTTCATACATGGTACATGCATTCACTACAGAAATCTGCAGTTTCAGGGCAGCAGTCGGCAGATGGTGATGTGCAGACTGTGTGGTGAACATTTGTTCACGATAAGCGAGAGCCCAAATGACCCACCAACCAATATACCCGAGAAAAATGACTGCTACTCGGTTCAATCAGGGTTGTATCATGTTATTTTAAAGCCATGGGTGTGCAATTTTTAGGAGATGAAAAATACTCGAATACTCGAATATTCGATCGGAGAAAATCAGAGTACTCGAACTCGGGATCTCAGTGCCAACTTTCACCCCTAGTTTGTGGGTTTCGCAAACTATTATCGCCGCTTCATTCGTAACTTTGCTCGTGTTGCTGCACCTTTGACGAAATTGTCCAGGAAAGGTCAAGTTTTTCAGTGGGGTAAAGAACAGTTGGACGCATTTATGAAACTGAGATCCGAACTTGCAACTGCACCTGTTTTGCCGTATCCAAACTGGAACCGTCCGTTTATTTTAGACACTGACGCATCGAATTCCGGACTTGGCGCAGTTCTTTCACAGCTTGATGACGATGGTGTAGAACGACCAATTGCGTTTGCTAGTCGTAGTTTATCGGACCCGGAACGAAATTACAGTACAACGCGACAAGAACTTCTTGCAGTAGTATGGGCGACTGAACATTTTCGAGTCTACCTTTTGCATGCGCAGTTTCAGATTCGTTGCGATCACCAAGCGTTGAAATGGCTACGTACTTTCAAAAATCCAAGGGGACAAGTTGCCCGTTGGATCGAACATTTGTCGGAATATGATTATGCATGGATACATCGCCCGGGCGCACAACACGGAAACGCAGATGGTCTTTCAAGATACCCTGTCGATGACGCGCCGCCCACGATTAACTCGCTACATTTTCTAGGCAGTGATGAGGCATGTAGGGAATGGCAAGAAGCTACTGACAACGATCAAGATCTTAAAGAAATCAAAAACCTATTACAAAGCGACAACCGAAATAAGCAACCGACTCGTCCAGGCGCACGCGCTCTCTGGACCGAAAAAGGTAAACTTTTTGTCGACAATGGTTTGGTTTATCGAAGACTTCAGATTAATGCTAGCCAATTGATTGTTCCTCGCACATTTCGTAGTCGTATTATTCGTGAAGCGCACTCAACAGCGGTGACCGGACATTTCGCCACAAGACGCACGATTGCATTAGTCGCGAAAAAGTATTTTTGGATTGGGTTTCGCGCTGAGATTGACGAATTTTGTCGCAGGTGTACCGACTGTCAGCGTTCGAAAGCAAAGAATCCAGTTGATCGTGCACCTTTGCAACATTTAGCTTCTTCCAAACCGCTCGAACTAGTTGCAATGGATCTGATGGGCCCACTGCCAATTTCATCGTCAAAAAATGCATATATTCTCGTGGTTGTTGATCATTTTTCAAAATGGACTGAATGCTATCCATTGCCAGATATTCGTGCATGTACTGTCGCTCAATGTTTTGTAAAAGAGTTTGTGTCTCGCCATGGTTTACCTGAGCGCATTCACACTGACCCGGGTAAGCAGTTCGAATCACTATTGTTTCGCGAGCTATGCCTACGTCTTGACATTGATAAATCACGAACGACTCCGTATCATCCGCAGGGCGATGGTGTTGTTGAGAGAGCGAATAGAACGATCCAGAATATTTTGAAGATTTTTGTTGACGAGGCCAATTCGAATTGGGACGAGCTACTTCCTTCGACGATGTTAGCGTACAATACGAGTGTTCACGCGTCTACGAATTTTAAGCCGTATTCTTTAATGTTTGGTCGCGAGGCACACATGCCTCTCGATATTTTGTGTCCTCCGCCTGCCGACTCACTTCCTGAAACGCACGAATCTTTTGCGAAAGAACATGTTTCAAAGTTGCGTTCCTCGTACGATTTGGTTCGACAACATCTCGATTCTAGTCAACGTTGTTCTAAAGTCCGCCACGATCGAAAATCTCGCGCTAGTCCATTGAATGTAGGTGACCGAGTTTGGTTACATCGACATCCGCCGCCTCAAGTTTCGCCTAAATTTTTCAAATATTGGTCGGGACCTTGGGAAATTGTAAAGAAACCGACAGACGTTACGTATGCGATTGAACCTCGATTTGAGAGTCCTATCCGCCATCGGCCTTGCACAGTCCATCGAAATCGCCTTCGGAAATGTTTGACGCAAATGGGACCTGCTGCACGAACACCGCTTGCTGCGCCTACACGAACAACTCTTGCTGCGCCTCCACGACCAACACTTGCTGCGCCTACACACACGTACAATACTCGTTCTCGCCCTCCGACTTAATTTAATATTCTTTACTGATAAGTGTCCTTTAATTCGGTGTTGGTTTGTTTGGTGTGTGTGGTCGGTTGTTTTGCTTCGTTGTTCTCGTCCTGGGTGTGGGGCTTCACTCATCACCATGATAGCGAGTATGTCTCTTTCGCCGGATGAAGAAATGGCAGCAGCCCTCTTGCTTCCGCTTCCGCCGAATTCGCCGCCCTCGTCTCCTCCGCCTCCACCTCCGCCCCAAACGCCGCCGCCGCATCCGAATTGCGCCATGTTAGAGCCATGGGATATCCAACCATGGGGGACGCCGCCGGAAATCGATGACTGGGTGCGGCAAGCACCGTCGCCGCCGTCGCCGCGGACGCCCATCCTTCCATCTCCACCACCGACACCCGGACTAATCAGGCCGGCACGATTGGACGCCGCGCGTCGCCACCTTATTATACCACCGCGCCCTCCATCGGCAGAGGAACTGATAACGGCTATTCGCCAGCGCCTGAATATCCGCACTTACCGACCACCGCTCCGACGACCACGCCCGCCTCCTCGACAACGACCACGCCCACAGCCTCGACAACGACCACGAACGATACGCCCGACGATACGCCCGACGAGACACGGATACTTCGACGCCGACGTTCTGCCACCGCACCGCCTTATTATGCCGACCATGCCCCGCCACGCACCGTACCGTCACTGGACTGGCCCTCCACCCAATCGTCGTCCTCGTTATGTGTTTCCTCGTCGGGGTCCGGTGTATGACCACTCCCCCCGTTGGTTTGTATGGTGATGTCCTGGTCCTGATTGTCTGTCTATTGTTGTCCTAATCGTTTTTTGTGCCGACTTGTAGTCATTGTGTTTCCCTTGCCATGTTGTGTGTGCGTTGTTGTTGTTGTTTAGTGGGTGCGTTTCTTTTTCTTCCTTTTTCTATTTTTTGAACTTGCGGGTTGTATCATTTGCGCGTGCGGTTTTTGTGTCTTGTGGGTCTTAGTCCGTTTGTCCCGGTGATGTTGCTCGCGCGTTTACTCTTTTCTGAGCGAATGTGCAACTGAGGATTGTGTCGTGTACGAATAATTCTTTGTCGCTTCCTCGCAGATCGACGGAGTTCGCCTCGCCATGCGTTAGCTTATTCCCTTACTGTTTAACGCCTACTGACATTCCTGTTTTTGTTTCTAGTATACAGCCCGCATTTCGACAGATTTCGCCACGTCATGCGCTCGCCTGTACCTTTGTTGTCCACCGTTATGCCTGTGTTTTGTTTGCGTTTATGTGTGTGGACGCGTTGAATGTGCGGACAGGCGCTTCGGAAGTTGTCTTCCGGGGTGCCTGTCATTTCTTCGTCGTTGTATTTTTCCTTGGTGTTGCGTGTGCGGGCAGGCGCTTCGGAAGTTGTCTTCTTCCGGAGTGCCTGTCGTTTCGTTGTCGTCGTCCTTTTCCTTGGTGTTGCGTGTGCGGACAGGCGCTTCGGAAGTTGTCTTCTTCCGGGGTGCCTGTCGTTTCGTTGCCGTCGTCCTTTTCCTTGGTGTTGCGTGTGCGGGCAGGCGCTTCGGAAGTTGTCTTCTTCCGGGGTGCCTGTCGTTTCGTTGTCGTCGTCCTTTTCCCTGGTGTTGCGTGTGCGGACAGGCGCTTCGGAAGTTGTCTCCCGGGGTGCCTGTCGTTTCTTCGTCTTCGTCCTTATCGTTATTCTTAGATCGCCTCAAGAGTTGCAACATTGTATGCATCTTAAATATTGATCACATTCATGATTGTGTTTACTACTGTTTTAACTATTTTTCTTGTTCCCTCAGCAATTATTCGCAGGTCAATTTAAATTTTTTGTTGTCCCATAAATGTCTGTATATTCGAGCTATTTGCAATATTTTTCCCTTCCTTTTCTCCACGTGGACGCGGAGTCTTTTTCAAGCAGGGGTGGTATGTTAGGTTCACGATTTCACATATGCACGCACTCGCACACTCGTACGCACTCGCACCCTCGAACTCACCTTTACAGGCGCGCACTCACTTTCACTCTCGTACTCACCTTTTCGGGCGCGCACTCACTTTTACTCTCGTACTCACCTTTACAGGCGCGCACTCACTTTCACTCTCGTACTCACCTTTCCGGGCGCGCACTCACTTTCACTCTCGTACTCACCTTTTCGGGCGCGCACTCACTTCCACTCTCGTACTCACCTTTTCAGGCGCGGACTTACCTTTACTCTCGTACTCACCTTTACAGGCGCGAACTCACCTTTTAGGGCGCGCACTCACATTCACTCGACGTACTCACCTTCACAGCCTCGTACTCACCCTGGTTGCTTTTCCTAATCTTTTCTTTCTTTGGCCTGGGTAGCTGGACTCGCGCTTTAGCACATTTATCTCCATAGCTACCCAGGCCCTAGATAAGCTCTTGCTGGAGCATTTGCTCTCCCCCCTTCTAGCCTTGTCTACCCTTGTCGTGCTCGCCTTGCTTGGTCTTTCTTGCCTGACATTATTCTATACGAACCTCTGAGATTCCTTGTCGTTTTCAACTAATACTTGGCCCGATCGTCTAAGCGTGACTGTACCAGTCCTAACACTTCTACATTGGCGGCTTCGGCATAAGTCCATATACTCACGCATTCTTTCGCTAGCACAAGATCCGTACTATATTCTACACCTCTGCCGAACCAAAACCAACCTAAAAACCCACTATATATCCCTACTCACATTAATTTTTATAAATTTTTAGTCCACGGCTTTTCTTTAAAGCGTCCCCTGATGAGCTACAGACAGCGAAACCGGTCGGTACATGGACCTACTCCACGCACTCTAAATAGTTCAACAAACTGCCATGCTGCCCTACCGTGACTATGCCCTGCGCATCTACTAAACCCTAACCCTTGTCGCCGGGGCATGCAGCCCTTCGCGGTGGTCGAACTATTTACTTAGATTCTTTGCGCGGTGGCGTCTCCCGTGCCCCCCGCCACTGTCGTAGGTCTCTAAGTTGATATACATTTTTCGGCTTCGGCCATTAGTGTTATATCTCGGCTATTCATCTCATTAGAGGCATCTTCGGTAAGCCTAGCGACTAATTTTTCATACATCTACATTGGCAGCTTCGGCATAAGTCCATATACTCACGCATTCTTTCGCTAGCACAAGATCCGTACTATATTCTACACCTCTGCCGAACCAAAACCAACCTAAAAACCCACTATATATCCCTACTCACATTTTATAAATTTTTAGTCCACGGCTTTTCTTTAAAGCGTCCCCTGATGAGCTACAGACAGCGAAACCGGTCGGGACATGGACCTACTCCACGCACTCTAAATAGTTCAACAAACTGCTATGCTGCCCTACCGTGACTATGCCCTGCGCATCTACTAAACCCTAACCCTTGTCGCCGGGGCATGCAGCCCTTCGCGGTGGTCGAACTATTTACTTAGATTCTTTGCGCGGTGGCGTCTCCCGTGCCCCCCGCCACTGTCGTAGGTCTCTAAGTTGATATACATTTTTCGGCTTCGGCCATTAGTGTTATATCTCGGCTATTCATCTCATTAGAGGCATCTTCGGTAAGCCTAGCGACTAATTTTTCATACTTCTACATTGGCGGCTTCGGCATAAGTCCATATACTCACGCATTCTTTCGCTAGCACAAGATCCGTACTATATTCTACACCTCTGCCGAACCAAAACCAACCTAAAAACCCACTATATATCCCTACTCACATTTTATAAATTTTTAGTCCACGGCTTTTCTTTAAAGCGTCCCCTGATGAGCTACAGACAGCGAAACCGGTCGGGACATGGACCTACTCCACGCACTCTAAATAGTTCAACAAACTGCCATGCTGCCCTACCGTGACTATGCCCTGCGCATCTCCTAAACCCTAACCCTTGTCGCCGGGGCATGCAGCCCTTCGCGGTGGTCGAACTATTTACTTAGATTCTTTGCGCGGTGGCGTCTCCCGTGCCCCCCGCCACTGTCGTAGGTCTCTAAGTTGATATACATTTTTCGGCTTCGGCCATTAGTGTTATATCTCGGCTATTCATCTCATTAGAGGCATCTTCGGTAAGCCTAGCGACTAATTTTTCATACTTCTACATTGGCGGCTTCGGCATAAATCCATATACTCACGCATTCTTTCGCTAGCACAAGATCCGTACTATATTCTACACCTCTGCCGAACCAAAACCAACCTAAAAACCCACTATATATCCCTACTCACATTTTATAAATTTTTAGTCCACGGCTTTTCTTTAAAGCGTCCCCTGATGAGCTACAGACAGCGAAACCGGTCGGGACATGGACCTACTCCACGCACTCTAAATAGTTCAACAAACTGCCATGCTGCCCTACCGTGACTATGCCCTGCGCATCTACTAAACCCTAACCCTTGTCGCCGGGGCATGCAGCCCTTCGCGGTGGTCGAACTATTTACTTAGATTCTTTGCGCGGTGGCGTCTCCCGTGCCCCCCGCCACTGTCGTAGGTCTCTAAGTTGATATACATTTTTCGGCTTCGGCCATTAGTGTTATATCTCGGCTATTCATCTCATTAGAGGCATCTTCGGTAAGCCTAGCGACTAATTTTTCATACTTCTACATTGGCGGCTTCGGCATAAGTCCATATACTCACGCATTCTTTCGCTAGCACAAGATCCGTACTATATTCTACACCTCTGCCGAACCAAAACCAACCTAAAAACCCACTATATATCCCTACTCACATTTTATAAATTTTTAGTCCACGGCTTTTCTTTAAAGCGTCCCCTGATGAGCTACAGACAGCGAAACCGGTCGGGACATGGACCTACTCCACGCACTCTTAATAGTTCAACAAACTGCCATGCTGCCCTACCGTGACTATGCCCTGCGCATCTACTAAACCCTAACCCTTGTCGCCGGGGCATGCAGCCCTTCGCGGTGGTCGAACTATTTACTTAGATTCTTTGCGCGGTGGCGTCTCCCGTGCCCCCCGCCACTGTCGTAGGTCTCTAAGTTGATATACATTTTTCGGCTTCGGCCATTAGTGTTATATCTCGGCTATTCATCTCATTAGAGGCATCTTCGGTAAGCCTAGCGACTAATTTTTCATACATCTACATTGGCAGCTTCGGCATAAGTCCATATACTCACGCATTCTTTCGCTAGCACAAGATCCGTACTATATTCTACACCTCTGCCGAACCAAAACCAACCTAAAAACCCACTATATATCCCTACTCACATTTTATAAATTTTTAGTCCACGGCTTTTCTTTAAAGCGTCCCCTGATGAGCTACAGACAGCGAAACCGGTCGGGACATGGACCTACTCCACGCACTCTAAATAGTTCAACAAACTGCTATGCTGCCCTACCGTGACTATGCCCTGCGCATCTACTAAACCCTAACCCTTGTCGCCGGGGCATGCAGCCCTTCGCGGTGGTCGAACTATTTACTTAGATTCTTTGCGCGGTGGCGTCCCCCGTGCCCCCCGCCACTGTCGTAGGTCTCTAAGTTGATATACATTTTTCGGCTTCGGCCAATAGTGTTATATCTCGGCTATTCATCTCATTAGAGGCATCTTCGGTAAGCCTAGCGACTAATTTTTCATACTTCTACATTGGCGGCTTCGGCATAAGTCCATATACTCACGCATTCTTTCGCTAGCACAAGATCCGTACTATATTCTACACCTCTGCCGAACCAAAACCAACCTAAAAACCCACTATATATCCCTACTCACATTTTATAAATTTTTAGTCCACGGCTTTTCTTTAAAGCGTCCCCTGATGAGCTACAGACAGCGAAACCGGTCGGGACATGGACCTACTCCACGCACTCTAAATAGTTCAACAAACTGCCATGCTGCCCTACCGTGACTATGCCCTGCGCATCTACTAAACCCTAACCCTTGTCGCCGGGGCATGCAGCCCTTCGCGGTGGTCGAACTATTTACTTAGATTCTTTGCGCGGTGGCGTCTCCCGTGCCCCCCGCCACTGTCGTAGGTCTCTAAGTTGATATACATTTTTCGGCTTCGGCCATTAGTGTTATATCTCGGCTATTCATCTCATTAGAGGCATCTTCGGTAAGCCTAGCGACTAATTTTTCATACTTCTACATTGGCGGCTTCGGCATAAGTCCATATACTCACGCATTCTTTCGCTAGCACAAGATCCGTACTATATTCTACACCTCTGCCGAACCAAAACCAACCTAAAAACCCACTATATATCCCTACTCACATTTTATAAATTTTTAGTCCACGGCTTTTCTTTAAAGCGTCCCCTGATGAGCTACAGACAGCGAAACCGGTCGGGACATGGACCTACTCCACGCACTCTAAATAGTTCAACAAACTGCCATGCTGCCCTACCGTGACTATGCCCTGCGCATCTACTAATTTTTCATACTTCTACATTGGCGGCTTCGGCATAAGTCCATATACTCACGCATTCTTTCGCTAGCACAAGATCCGTACTATATTCTACACCTCTGCCGAACCAAAACCAACCTAAAAACCCACTATATATCCCTACTCACATTTTATAAATTTTTAGTCCACGGCTTTTCTTTAAAGCGTCCCCTGATGAGCTACAGACAGCGAAACCGGTCGGGACATGGACCTACTCCACGCACTCTAAATAGTTCAACAAACTGCCATGCTGCCCTACCGTGACTATGCCCTGCGCATCTACTAAACCCTAACCCTTGTCGCCGGGGCATGCAGCCCTTCGCGGTGGTCGAACTATTTACTTAGATTCTTTGCGCGGTGGCGTCTCCCGTGCCCCCCGCCACTGTCGTAGGTCTCTAAGTTGATATACATTTTTCGGCTTCGGCCATTAGTGTTATATCTCGGCTATTCATCTCATTAGAGGCATCTTCGGTAAGCCTAGCGACTAATTTTTCATACATCTACATTGGCAGCTTCGGCATAAGTCCATATACTCACGCATTCTTTCGCTAGCACAAGATCCGTACTATATTCTACACCTCTGCCGAACCAAAACCAACCTAAAAACCCACTATATATCCCTACTCACATTTTATAAATTTTTAGTCCACGGCTTTTCTTTAAAGCGTCCCCTGATGAGCTACAGACAGCGAAACCGGTCGGGACATGGACCTACTCCACGCACTCTAAATAGTTCAACAAACTGCTATGCTGCCCTACCGTGACTATGCCCTGCGCATCTACTAAACCCTAACCCTTGTCGCCGGGGCATGCAGCCCTTCGCGGTGGTCGAACTATTTACTTAGATTCTTTGCGCGGTGGCGTCCCCCGTGCCCCCCGCCACTGTCGTAGGTCTCTAAGTTGATATACATTTTTCGGCTTCGGCCAATAGTGTTATATCTCGGCTATTCATCTCATTAGAGGCATCTTCGGTAAGCCTAGCGACTAATTTTTCATACTTCTACATTGGCGGCTTCGGCATAAGTCCATATACTCACGCATTCTTTCGCTAGCACAAGATCCGTACTATATTCTACACCTCTGCCGAACCAAAACCAACCTAAAAACCCACTATATATCCCTACTCACATTTTATAAATTTTTAGTCCACGGCTTTTCTTTAAAGCGTCCCCTGATGAGCTACAGACAGCGAACCGGTCGGGACATGGACCTACTCCACGCACTCTAAATAGTTCAACAAACTGCCATGCTGCCCTACCGTGACTATGCCCTGCGCATCTACTAAACCCTAACCCTTGTCGCCGGGGCATGCAGCCCTTCGCGGTGGTCGAACTATTTACTTAGATTCTTTGCGCGGTGGCGTCTCCCGTGCCCCCCGCCACTGTCGTAGGTCTCTAAGTTGATATACATTTTTCGGCTTCGGCCATTAGTGTTATATCTCGGCTATTCATCTCATTAGAGGCATCTTCGGTAAGCCTAGCGACTAATTTTTCATACTTCTACATTGGCGGCTTCGGCATAAGTCCATATACTCACGCATTCTTTCGCTAGCACAAGATCCGTACTATATTCTACACCTCTGCCGAACCAAAACCAACCTAAAAACCCACTATATATCCCTACTCACATTTTATAAATTTTTAGTCCACGGCTTTTCTTTAAAGCGTCCCCTGATGAGCTACAGACAGCGAAACCGGTCGGGACATGGACCTACTCCACGCACTCTAAATAGTTCAACAAACTGCCATGCTGCCCTACCGTGACTATGCCCTGCGCATCTACTAATTTTTCATACTTCTACATTGGCGGCTTCGGCATAAGTCCATATACTCACGCATTCTTTCGCTAGCACAAGATCCGTACTATATTCTACACCTCTGCCGAACCAAAACCAACCTAAAAACCCACTATATATCCCTACTCACATTTTATAAATTTTTAGTCCACGGCTTTTCTTTAAAGCGTCCCCTGATGAGCTACAGACAGCGAAACCGGTCGGGACATGGACCTACTCCACGCACTCTAAATAGTTCAACAAACTGCCATGCTGCCCTACCGTGACTATGCCCTGCGCATCTACTAAACCCTAACCCTTGTCGCCGGGGCATGCAGCCCTTCGCGGTGGTCGAACTATTTACTTAGATTCTTTGCGCGGTGGCGTCTCCCGTGCCCCCCGCCACTGTCGTAGGTCTCTAAGTTGATATACATTTTTCGGCTTCGGCCATTAGTGTTATATCTCGGCTATTCATCTCATTAGAGGCATCTTCGGTAAGCCTAGCGACTAATTTTTCATACATCTACATTGGCAGCTTCGGCATAAGTCCATATACTCACGCATTCTTTCGCTAGCACAAGATCCGTACTATATTCTACACCTCTGCCGAACCAAAACCAACCTAAAAACCCACTATATATCCCTACTCACATTTTATAAATTTTTAGTCCACGGCTTTTCTTTAAAGCGTCCCCTGATGAGCTACAGACAGCGAAACCGGTCGGGACATGGACCTACTCCACGCACTCTAAATAGTTCAACAAACTGCTATGCTGCCCTACCGTGACTATGCCCTGCGCATCTACTAAACCCTAACCCTTGTCGCCGGGGCATGCAGCCCTTCGCGGTGGTCGAACTATTTACTTAGATTCTTTGCGCGGTGGCGTCCCCCGTGCCCCCCGCCACTGTCGTAGGTCTCTAAGTTGATATACATTTTTCGGCTTCGGCCAATAGTGTTATATCTCGGCTATTCATCTCATTAGAGGCATCTTCGGTAAGCCTAGCGACTAATTTTTCATACTTCTACATTGGCGGCTTCGGCATAAGTCCATATACTCACGCATTCTTTCGCTAGCACAAGATCCGTACTATATTCTACACCTCTGCCGAACCAAAACCAACCTAAAAACCCACTATATATCCCTACTCACATTTTATAAATTTTTAGTCCACGGCTTTTCTTTAAAGCGTCCCCTGATGAGCTACAGACAGCGAAACCGGTCGGGACATGGACCTACTCCACGCACTCTAAATAGTTCAACAAACTGCCATGCTGCCCTACCGTGACTATGCCCTGCGCATCTACTAAACCCTAACCCTTGTCGCCGGGGCATGCAGCCCTTCGCGGTGGTCGAACTATTTACTTAGATTCTTTGCGCGGTGGCGTCTCCCGTGCCCCCCGCCACTGTCGTAGGTCTCTAAGTTGATATACATTTTTCGGCTTCGGCCATTAGTGTTATATCTCGGCTATTCATCTCATTAGAGGCATCTTCGGTAAGCCTAGCGACTAATTTTTCATACTTCTACATTGGCGGCTTCGGCATAAGTCCATATACTCACGCATTCTTTCGCTAGCACAAGATCCGTACTATATTCTACACCTCTGCCGAACCAAAACCAACCTAAAAACCCACTATATATCCCTACTCACATTTTATAAATTTTTAGTCCACGGCTTTTCTTTAAAGCGTCCCCTGATGAGCTACAGACAGCGAAACCGGTCGGGACATGGACCTACTCCACGCACTCTAAATAGTTCAACAAACTGCCATGCTGCCCTACCGTGACTATGCCCTGCGCATCTACTAATTTTTCATACTTCTACATTGGCGGCTTCGGCATAAGTCCATATACTCACGCATTCTTTCGCTACCACAAGATCCGTACTATATTCTACACCTCTGCCGAACCAAAACCAACCAAAAAACCCACTATATATCCCTACAAACATTTTATAAATGTTTAGTCCACGGCTTTTCTTTAAAGCGTCCCCTGATGAGCTACAGACAGCGAAACCGGTCGGGACATGGACCTACTCCACGCACTCTAAATAGTTCAACAAACTGCCATGTTGCCCTACCGTGACTATGCCCTGCGCATCTACTAAACCCTAACCCTTGTCGCCGGGGTATGCAGCCCTTCGCGGTGGTCGAACTATTTACTTAGATTCTTTGCGCGGTGGCGTCTCCCGTGCCCCCCGCCACTGTCGTAGGTCTCTAAGTTGATATACATTTTTCGGCTTCGGCCATTAGTGTTATATCTCGGCTATTCATCTCATTAGAGGCATCTTCGGTAAGCCTAGCGACTAATGTTTCATACTTCTACATTGGCGGCTTCGGCATAAGTCCATATACTCACGCATTCTTTCGCTAGCACAAGATCCGTACTATATTCTACACCTCTGCCGAACCAAAACCAACCTAAAAACCCACTATATATGCCTTCTCACATTTTATTTATAGGTTAGTGCATGGCAGGGAGGGCCTTATGGCTTGTTAGTGCCCTCCAGGGTAGTCAGAGGGCCGTAGGCCCGAGGGCTACCCTGGAGGGCACTAACAAGCCATTGGGCTCTCCCTGCCATGCATTAACTATTTTAGAACGAGGTCAATCCCGTTGCCTAGGAGCTGACCAATCAGCGACTTTCCCAACGACTTAATGTTCCCTTTTCAAACAACTTCTCTTTAAGAGGACAGAATTAAAGAATGTTTATTATTCTCGCAAAATAACCTCACTAATTGTAAGGCAACATGTTGATTGTAACATTGCAGTTATGCAGACCACCACTAAATACAGTTTGAAGAGCATTATCGATTCTTTGCTGTTGTTGTTGGGGATTAAAGCATGGAGCTGGTCTTGGACAGGCAACATTAACTTCTGAAGGAGGCTCTGAGATTCGAAGAGATGAAGATGGCGGTGGCTGCATTGGAGACGGAGGATCAAGGACAAACGTTGAACATACTTCTTTCGACGTATTCTGTCGAAGACCCGCTTTTGCGGATGACGGATTGACCAGTGGACACGAATTTGACGATGGAATGTAGGGTCTGATTGGCGAGTTGGTTCGTGAAGATTGAGATAGCGCAGGACTTGTAGTAGATGTGATGTTGTCAGAAGAGTCTTGAGGTCCCTTTTGGCATGAGGTGGATGGTTCTTGACAATCTTGATCAGGTGAACTTGACCTCTCATCTGATTCCCTTGGCACTGAATTTGCTTGTCGTCTTTCCGATGATTGAGATGAAGGTGCATCTAGAACAGCTGCCATATTTCTTTGTTGTTCATCAGTTGACTTGCTGTAGCTTGCCAGGCTCATGGCATTTCGGTGTCCTGTTACCTGCATGATGTGTCGATCTGTAGCTCCTGCTGCTGACAGACGGTGGACAGTAGTAGCCCGTACAGAATGGTTCGTGTACGTCTTAGACAAACCTCACACTTTAGACAGCTTGGGCATTATTTGAGCGAGGGAATTTTTGCCCAAGGGAGTATTCTCAAACCATATCTGCTCCCCTTTCCTCAGGTTCGGTTTGGGCTTTTGAAATAGCGCTTCTTGCTGAGGATGTAGGCGTGACAGCAGATACTTGACACTGAAGACTTGATCTCCGTCCTGTATTCTTCCTGCGGTCGGCGGGTCATGTCTATCAGCGATACCACCGGGATGATTTTTGCTGGTAAGATCAACGTTGAGAAGGAAATATTCATCTCCGTTGTCGTCCTTCTTGAGAACCAAGTCAGTTTTCTTCACCTGTCGTTGGATTTCTCTTCCACGGAGTGCAAAGTGATAGGTCATATAGAACCATACCTCCATTACAAGAACCTCCGGCTCCTTGCATCGTAAGAACTTGTCCTTCAGCTTCTTGAAGTCATCGTCTGTGATATAGTCTTTGTGGTTGACTGGTCGTAGTTCTCCTTCTCGCTTCAATTTCTTGAGAACTCCATCCAAGCAGTTGTTGGAACGGGCAAATTCAGGATCGCTGATGATGTTCCATTTCCGCTTTTCAACCACGTGTCGGCGTAGAGCCGCCCTAAAGCACAGATAACTTGAACGTTGATATGAACCGCCATCTTGTCGTTTAGCAGCAACGTAAAGTTTGCACAGGAAAGTATTCAGTTCAGACTTTGAACACTTCTCAATTTTTATTGGACGTGGTTGCTTCTTGTTGAACGTATTGAAAACAGAAAGCCAACATTGATTTGCTTCCTTGGTTTTGGCAGGTACTCTGGAATCCAGAACTTCCGTCAGATCCTCTTCACTTACAGATCGGAATCTTTTAGGGTTGGGCTCTGCCATTGTTCTATAAAGAAACGCGGTTCTACTCTCAATCTTACACACTGTGAATGATAGATAGTTCATCCTCTCTTTCCTATAAATATAATCTATAGAAGAATGCAGCTTAGAATGTTATATTATGCGTACGTTGAACGTTGTACTATGTACTATATTTTGTACATTGTCTGATGTTGTACCGTACATCGTACATACTTAGGGTAATTTTGATCTTTTACCGTATTACGGTACAATTATTGTACGGTATGCCGTATATGCACGATACGTACTATTTATACACCTTTTGGAGTTGTAATATAACGATTGAGCGGGCTTTAAACTAATCCAAGGCCCTGAACGCGTCATCAAAGAGTAGTAAAATTACAAGTGAGCGGGCTTTAAACTCTGATAAGGCCCGCGGCGGGAAAGTTGCTGATTGGTCAGCTCCTAGGCAACGGGATTGACCTCGTTCTAAAAATTTTTAGTCCACGGCTTTTCTTTAAAGCGTCCCCTGATGAGCTACACACAGCGAAACCGGTCGGGACATGGACCTACTCCACGCACTCTAAATACAGTTGTGGCAAGTGAAATCCGACACTTGGCATAAGGGACTGCACCGTGCATCCTGGAGCCTCTGCAGCCCTAGCATACATGTACGTGAGTACAGTACATGTGCTGCATACAACTTTATCTGTCTGATGACAGAATTCGTACTCATCACAGTCAAGGTTCAAAAGGTGCTGGCAAAAATGAATGGGAATTGGATACCAATACTCCTTATGTGTACAATGTTTGTGAACTGTGTGTATCTAAGCTGTGACCTTTCGACCTGTTTGGGATGCATACGGCTCTATAGTACAAATTAGGTGCAGTGCATTACATCATTGATGTCCATTTGAGGCGCTGTCCCCTATGGCAAGTGTCGGATTTCACTTGCCACAACTGTAGTTCAACAAACTGCCATGCTGCCCTACCGTGACTATGCCCTGCGCATCTACTAAACCCTAACCCTTGTCGCCGGGGCATGCAGTCCTTCGCGGTGGTCGAACTATTTACTTAGATTCTTTGCGCGGTGGCGTCTCCCGTGCCCCCCGCCACTGTCGTAGGTCTCTAAGTTGATATACATTTTTCGGCTTCGGCCATTAGTGTTATATCTCGGCTATTCATCTCATTAGAGGCATCTTCGGTAAGCCTAGCGACTAATTTTTCATACTTCTACATTGGCGGCTTCGGCATAAGTCCATATACTCACGCATTCCTTCGCTAGCACAAGATCCGTACTATATTCTACACCTCTGCCGAACCAAAACCAACCTAAAAACCCACTATATATCCCTACTCACATTTTATAAATTTTTAGTCCTCGGCTTTTCTTTAAAGCGTCCCCTGATGAGCTACAGACAGCGAAACCGGTCGGGACATGGACCTACTCCACGCACTCTAAATAGTTCAACAAACTGCCATGCTGCCCTACCGTGACTATGCCCTGCGCATCTACTAAACCCTAACCCTTGTCGCCGGGGCATGCAGCCCTTCGCGGTGGTCGAACTATTTACTTAGATTCTTTGCGCGGTGGCGTCTCCCGTGCCCCCCGCCACTGTCGTAGGTCTCTAAGTTGATATACATTTTTCGGCTTCGGCCATTAGTGTTATATCTCGGCTATTCATCTCATTAGAGGCATCTTCGGTAAGCCTAGCGACTAATTTTTCCTACTTCTACATTGGCGGTTTCGGCATAAGTCCATATACTCACGCATTCTTTCGCTAGCACAAGATCCGTACTATATTCTACACCTCTGCCGAACCAAAACCAACCAAAAAACCCACTATATATCCCTACACACATTTTATAAATGTTTAGTCCACGGCTTTTCTTTAAAGCGTCCCCTGATGAGCTACAGACAGTGAAACCGGTCGGGACATGGACCTACTCCACGCACTCTAAATAGTTCAACAAACTGCCATGCTGCCCTACCGTGACTATGCCCTGCGCATCTACTAAACCCTAACCCTTGTCGCCGGGGTATGCAGCCCTTCGCGGTGGTCGAACTATTTACTTAGATTCTTTGCGCGGTGGCGTCTCCCGTGCCCCCCGCCACTGTCGTAGGTCTCTAAGTTGATATACATTTTTCGGCTTCGGCCATTAGTGTTATATCTCGGCTATTCATCTCATTAGAGGCATCTTCGGTAAGCCTAGCGACTAATGTTTCATACTTCTACATTGGCGGCTTCGGCATAAGTCCATATACTCACGCATTCTTTCGCTAGCACAAGATCCGTACTATATTCTACACCTCTGCCGAACCAAAACCAACCTAAAAACCCACTATATATCCCTACTCACATTTTATAAATTTTTAGTCCACGGCTTTTCTTTAAAGCGTCCCCTGATGAGCTACACACAGCGAAACCGGTCGGGACATGGACCTACTCCACGCACTCTAAAGAGTTCAACAAACTGCCATGCTGCCCTACCGTGACTATGCCCTGCGCATCTACTAAACCCTAACCCTTGTCGCCGGGGCATGCAGCCCTTCGCGGTGGTCGAACTATTTACTTAGATTCTTTGCGCGGTGGCGTCTCCCGTGCCCCCCCGCCACTGGCGTAGGTCTCTAAGTTGATATACATTTTTCGGCTTCGGCCATTAGTGTTATATCTCGGCTATTCATCTCATTAGAGGCATCTTCGGTAAGCCTAGCGACTAATTTTTCATACTTCTACATTGGCGGCTTCGGCATAAGTCCATATACTCACGCATTCTTTCGCTAGCACAAGATCCGTACTATATTCTACACCTCTGCCGAACCAAAACCAACCAAAAAACCCACTATATATCCCTACACACATTTTATAAATGTTTAGTCCACGGCTTTTCTTTAAAGCGTCCCCTGATGAGCTACAGACAGCGAAACCGGTCGGGACATGGACCTACTCCACGCACTCTAAATAGTTCAACAAACTGCCATGCTGCCCTACCGTGACTATGCCCTGCGCATCTACTAAACCCTAACCCTTGTCGCCGGGGTATGCAGCCCTTCGCGGTGGTCGAACTATTTACTTAGATTCTTTGCGCGGTGGCGTCTCCCGTGCCCCCCGCCACTGTCGTAGGTCTCTAAGTTGATATACATTTTTCGGCTTCGGCCATTAGTGTTATATCTCGGCTATTCATCTCATTAGAGGCATCTTCGGTAAGCCTAGCGACTAATTTTTCATACTTCTACATTGGCGGCTTCGGCATAAGTCCATATACTCACGCATTCTTTCGCTAGCACAAGATCCGTACTATATTCTACACCTCTGCCGAACCAAAACCAACCTAAAAACCCACTATATATCCCTACTCACATTTTATAAATTTTTAGTCCACGGCTTTACTTTAAAGCGTCCCCTGATGAGCTACAGACAGCGAAACCGGTCGGGACATGGACCTACTCCACGCACTCTAAAGAGTTCAACAAACTGCCATGCTGCCCTACCGTGACTATGCCCTGCGCATCTACTAAACCCTAACCCTTGTCGCCGGGGCATGCAGCCCTTCGCGGTGGTCGAACTATTTACTTAGATTCTTTGCGCGGTGGCGTCTCCCGTGCCCCCCGCCACTGTCGTAGGTCTCTAAGTTGATATACATTTTTCGGCTTCGGCCATTAGAGGCAACTTCGGTAAGCCTAGCGACTAATTTTTCCTACTTCTACATTGGCGGCTTCGGCATAAGTCCATATACTCACGCATTCTTTCGCTAGCACAAGATCCGTACTATATTCTACACCTCTGCCGAACCATAACCAACCTAAAAACCCACTATATATCCCTACTCACATTTTATAAATTTTTAGTCCACGGGTTTTCTTTAAAGCGTCCCCTGATGAGCTACAGACAGCGAAACCGGTCGGAACATGGACCTACTCCACGCACTCTAAATAGTTCAACAAACTGCCATGCTGCCCTACCGTGACTATGCCCTGCTCATCTACTAAACCCTAACCCTTGTCGCCGGGGCATGCAGCCCTTCGCGGTGGTCGAACTATTTACTTAGATTCTTTGCGCGGTGGCGTCTCCCGTGCCCCCCGCCACTGTCGTAGGTCTCTAAGTTGATATACATTTTTCGGCTTCGGCCATTAGTGTTATATCTCGGCTATTCATCTCATTAGAGGCATCTTCGGTAAGCCTAGCGACTAATTTTTCATACTTCTACATTGGCGGCTTCGGCATAAGTCCATATACTCACGCATTCTTTCGCTAGCACAAGATCCGTACTATATTCTACACCTCTGCCGAACCAAAACCAACCTAAAAACCCACTATATATCCCTACTCACATTTTATAAATTTTTAGTCCACGGCTTTTCTTTAAAGCGTCCCCTGATGAGCTACAGACAGCGAAACCGGTCGGGACATGGACCTACTCCACGCACTCTAAATAGTTCAACAAACTGCCATGCTGCCCAACCGTGACTATGCCCTGCGCATCTACTAAACCCTAACCCTAACCCCCAAAAATTCAAAAACAACAACAACAATAACAACAACAATAACAACAACAGCAACAACAACACCAACAACAACAACCAAAACAACAACAACAACAGCAACACCACCGTGAGAATATAGACTTCAAAATTCAAAAACAACAACAACAACAACAACAACAACAACAACAACAATAGCAAAAACATCAACAACAACAACAACCAAAACAACAGCAACTACAACAACAACAACAACCAAAACAACAACAACAGCAACACCACCGTGAGAATATAGACTTCAAAATTCAAAAACAACAACAACAACAACAACAACAAAAACAACAACAACAACAACAACAACAACAACAACAACAATAACAACAACAGCAACCACAACAACAGCAAAAACATCAACAACTACAACAACAACAACAACCAAAACAACAACAACAGCAACACCACCGTGAGAATATAGACTTCAAAATTCAAAAACAACAACAACAACAACAACAACAACAACAACAACAACAACAACAACAACAACAACAACAACAACAACAACAACAACAACAACAACAACAACAACAACAACAATACCA
>NC_088649.1:863487-865987 GCF_964019385.1 Sycon ciliatum | reverse complement strand
AACAACCAAAACAACAACAACAGCAACACCACCGTGAGAATATAGACTTCAAAATTCAAAAACAACAACAACAACAACAACAACAACAACAACAACAACAACAACAACAACAACAACAACAACAACAACAACAACAACAACAACAACAACAACAATAACAACAACAGCAACAACAACAACAACAAGAACAACAGCAAAAACATCAACAACAACAACAACAACAATAACAACAACAACAGCAACAACAACAACAACAACAACTGCAAAAACATCAACAACTACAACAACAACAACAACAACAACAATAACAACAACAGCAACAACAACAACAGCAAAAACATCAACAACTACAACAACAACAACAACCAAAACAACAACAACAGCAACACCACCGTGAGAATATAGACTTCAAAATTCAAAAACAACAACAACAACAACAACAACAACAACAACAACAACAATAACAACAACAGCAACAACAACAACAACAACAACAGCAAAAAAATCAACAACAACAACAATAACAACAACCAAAACAACAACAACAGCAACACCACCGTGAGAATATAGACTTAAAAATTCAAAAACAACAACAACAACAACAACAACAACAACAACAACAACAACAACCACAATAACAACAACAGCAACAACAACAACAGCAACAACAACAACATCAATAACAACAACAACAACAACCAAAACAACAACAACAGCAACACCACCGTGAGAATATAGACTTCAAAATTCAAAAACAACAACAACAACAACAACAACAACAACAACAACAACAACAACAGCAAAAACATCAACAACTACACCAACAACAACAACTAAAACAACAACAACAGCAACACCACCGTGAGAATATAGACTTCAAAATTCAAAAACAACAACAACAACAACAACAACAACAACAACAACAACAACAACAACAACAACAACAGCAAAAACATCAACAACTACACCAACAACAACAACAACAACAACAACAACAACAACAACAACAACAACTACACCAACAACAACAACAACAACAACAACAACAACAACAACAGCAAAAACATCAACAACTACACCAACAACAACAACAGCAAAAACATCAACAACTACACCAACAACAACAACAACAAAAACAACAACAACAACAACACCACCGTGAGAATATAGACTTCAAAATTCAAAAACAACAACAACAACAACAACAAAAACAACAACAACAACAACACCACCGTGAGAATATAGACTTCAAAATTCAAAAACAACAACAACAACAACAACAACAACAACAACAACAACAACAACAACAACAACAACAACAACAACAACAACAACAACAACAACAACAACAACAACAACAACAACAACAACACCAACAACACCAACAACACCAACAACAACACCAACAACACCAACAACACCAACAACACCAACAACACCAACAACACCAACAACACCAACAACAACACCAACAACAACACCAACAACAACACCAACAACACCAACACCAACAACACCAACAACACCAACAACAACACCAACAACACCAACACCAACAACACCAACAACAACAACACCAACACCAACAACACCAACACCAACAACACCAACAACAACAACACCAACAACAACAACACCAACAACAACAACACCAACAACAACAACACCAACAACAACAACACCAACAACAACAACACCAACACCAACAACACCAACAACAACAACACCAACAACAACAACACCAACAACAACAACACCAACAACAACAACACCAACAACAACAACACCAACAACAACAACACCAACAACAACAACACCAACACCAACAACACCAACACCAACAACAACAACAACAACACCAACAACAACAACACAACAACAACAACAACACCACCGTGAGAATATAGACTTCAAAATTCAAAAACAACAACAACAACAACAACAACAACAACAACAACAACAACAACAACAACAACAACAACAACAACAACAACAACAACAACAACAACAACAACAACAACAACAACAACAACAACAACAACAACAACAACAACAACAACACCAACAACACCAACAACACCAACAACAACACCAACAACACCAACAACACCAACAACACCAACAACAACACCAACAACACCAACAACACCAACAACACCAACAACACCAACAACAACACCAACAACAACAACACCAACAACAACAACACCAACACCAACAACACCAACACCAACAACACCAACAACACCAACACCAACAACACCAACACCAACAACACCAACAACAACAACACCAACAACACCAACAACAACAACAACAACAACAACAACAACACCAACAACAACAACACCAACAACAACAACACCAACAACAACAACACCAACACCAACAACACCAACAACACCAACACCAACAACAACACCAACCACACCAACAACACCAACAACACCAACAACAACACCAACAACACCAACAACACCAACAACACCAACAACACCAA
>NC_088649.1:810987-853487 GCF_964019385.1 Sycon ciliatum | reverse complement strand
ACAACAACAACAACAACAACAACAACAACAACAACAACAACAACAACAACAACAACAACAACAACAACAACAACAACAACAACAACAACAACAACAACAACAACAACAACAACAACAACAACAACAACAACAACAACAACAACAACAACAACAACAACAACAACAACAACAACAACAACAACAACAACAACAACAACAACAACAACAACAACAACAACAACAACAACAACAACAACAACAACAACAACAACAACAACAACAACAACAACAACAACAACAACAACAACAACAACAACAACAACAACAACAACAACAACAACAACAACAACAACAACAACAACAACAACAACAACAACAACAACAACAACAACAACAACAACAACAACAACAACAACAACAACAACAACAACAACAACAACAACAACAACAACAACAACAACAACAACAACAACAACAACAACAACAACAACAACAACAACAACAACAACAACAACAACAACAACAACAACAACAACAACAACAACAACAACAACAACAACAACAACAACAACAACAACAACAACAACAACAACAACAACAACAACAACAACAACAACAACAACAACAACAACAACAACAACAACAACAACAACAACAACAACAACAACAACAACAACAACAACAACAACAACAACAACAACAACAACAACAACAACAACAACAACAACAACAACAACAACAACAACAACAACAACAACAACAACAACAACAACAACAACAACAACAACAACAACAACAACAACAACAACAACAACAACAACAACAACAACAACAACAACAACAACAACAACAACAACAACAACAACAACAACAACAACAACAACAACAACAACAACAACAACAACAACAACAACAACAACAACAACAACAACAACAACAACAACAACAACAACAACAACAACAACAACAACAACAACAACAACAACAACAACAACAACAATAACAACAACAGCAACAACAACAACAACAACAGCAAAAACATCAACAAACTCCTGCAGGAGCTGAAGCCTTACTGCAGACTTGGGTACACACAAGCGATTGTTTGGTGCTGCACGGAGGTATAGGTACCTGGACTCTTCATCCCAATAGTACCGCTCGTGTAGATTATCAGAGGAATCGCCGCGCAGCCGCTGAATTATTGGGGAAAGCTGCTCGTCATTCTGATATGCTTCCGAAATCATCTCAGCAACCCTATCACTCAGTTCCAAAGCAAACTCAATCGTATTCAAATGTGGTGCTGGTAGGATGGGTGGGCAATCCTTTTCCTCAACTACATTGCCAATTGCTGACCCGCGCAGATCAGGGCGGCGGGATAACGCATCAGCCATATTTTCCTTGCTGGGTTTGTGATTAACTGATAAGAATATCATCCAGAAACACTACCACAAACCGCCGTAAGTACGGTTGGAGAATACTGTTCATCAATGACTGAAACGTGGCAGGGGCGTTAGTTAATCCAAAGCCCATAACCCGGAACTGGAAATGACCGAAGGGAGTATTGATAGCCGTCTTAGGTACATCTTCCTGACGGATCCTAAGCTGATTATATCCCGAGCGTAAATCCAGCTTACTGAAGTATGAGCTACCTTGAATGGTATCAAACAGGTCATCAATGTTTGGGAGGCAAGCTTTGTTTTTGATGGTGATCCTGTTCAAATTCCGCCAATCACAAACCATGCTCAATGAGCCATCAGACTTTTTAACGAAAAAGACTGGGGCACCGTATGGTGACTTGCTGGGTTCGATGAAGCCCTTGCGGAGGAGTTCCGTGAGCTGGGCTTGCAATTCGTCCATCTCGGGTTTGGGGAGACGGTAGGCAGCCCGTGATGGAGGAACGGCACCCTCCTCAGTCACAATCTCATGGTCGACATCCCTCTCTGGCGGAAGCTCGGTCGGCAGGTCGTCTGGAAAGATGTCCGAGTACCGCCGCAGAAGGTTAGCCAGCTGCTCTTGATGATCTGGGTGTTGTCTGGCGGCTGATGGCTTGCTGTCCTCCTCCTCGTCGTCAGTAGCGTTGACCCACGCCAGGATTCCCTGCGCGCCTTTCCTCAACTCGCGGCGAGCCTGAGAACCAGATATGAGCATGCTCTCAATTGGCGGCGACTCATGACGCTCCGTATCACTATTTTGGCCGGAAGGGGGTTTAGCAACGAGCGGCTCTCCGTTCAGTTTGACTTCGTTGGTCTGAAAGTTGATATCCGGGTTGTGTCTGGTCAGCCATGGCTTGCCCAGGATAGCATCATAGCGGCTCAACGGAAAAACTGTGAAAGATTGGGTGTCGCTGAAGTCTTTCACGATAACCTTTACCGGACCGGTCCTCTGCAGTTCCGATGATGTCGATGAGCCATCAGCCAGGGTTACCTTCAGTGTTTCGTCCTTGCTCTCCGTAACAAGGCCGTTTCTTTGCACGAAAGCTTCCGATATGAAGTCGTGCGTCGATCCCGAGTCAATAAGCATAATTGCCCGGCGGCCGTTGATCCTGCCCTCAACACGGAGAAGGTCATGCTCCAAAGGAAGCTCCGTGTCCTGTACTGCGATATCAACGTTGCTGACATGGGATTCCTGTTCGGCAACATCTTCCGAATCAGCTTGCAGCGTCGGTTCTTCCAGCTCTAGTACGCTGTAACGGTTGCGTATGTCAACCGGGTAACCGTTGGGTGCTTTCTGCTTGGTCGCCAGCGAGCGCACGCCATTTTTCACTGGCGACCAGCGTTTGGGTGTTGAGTGCTGGGACAATCCCGAGCTAGGTGACCTGGCTTCCGACAAGCGAAGCATCCACCCTGCCGACTCAGGTGACGCCTCTCCTCCGGTGTTAGCCTTTGGGGTCGTACGGGCTGACTTCGGTGCTGAATCGGGTTCGGCTGTTGGTCCGCCGTTTGCGCTGACCTGATCGCTTGGCTCAGATCAGTGGGGTGCTCTCGCAGCACCCGGGTCTTGACAGATGGGTGCAGTCCATTTACGAACAGCAGTCCTCGGGTCAGCTCGTCGATCTCAGGCACTTGTAGGCTTAGGCGCGAGAACTCGGTGACATAGCTCTCCAAGCTTGAGTGCTGCCTGACAGCGAAGAGATCCAGTCGCACCCGCTCTTGATGATGCAACGGACCGTACACCTTGGCGAGGGCTTCACGCAGCGCTGGCCACGTCGAGAACTCCACACCCGTATTCAACGATGCGATGAGCCATAGCTTGGCGTTGCCGCTCAGGAAGCCCGCTGCGTAATCCACCATCACCGATGAGTCGGTGATTCCCAGTGACCGAATCGCCAGCTCAATGGAGAAAGCCCACTCCTTGAACTGCGATGGCTTGCCATCGAAGATCGGCGGCTCCTTAGCGTGCCGAGGCTTCCCGGACGAATGAGCGGGCGGCACAGGGAGCGGTTGTTGTCGGTTGCTCAGACGGGCGCTGACTTGGCGACTGGCTTCACGGACCTCGCTGGCCAACCTGAATAGCAACACAGAAAAAACAAGGATCGCCACGACAATGGCGAGCTCCAAGAACACCATGTTAACCATCCTCCGCTACCAGTGTAACCGTTTGAAGGTATTCTTGGAAAAGACAATGCTTGCTCAAGGCAACACAACTGATATAGGGCACTTCGTGCCCTAAGGTGATAACGCGCGTGCTGACAGGATAGGGAAAGGTGCAAGATACAGAGCTAGAGGGCAGATAAGGTTAGCGCTAACAGGGAACTGTTACAGCCCATCGCTCATGCGATTGTAGTTTCTTGGTCCTTTTTCTTCTATAAATTAATCCTTGGCTCTCCATGCGACTCCATTCCTGCACACCTGATCAGGAGAAATTCACTAATCGCTGAGAAGCGTATACAGAAAAAACCTCAGCGTGTATTTACAAATTGTACTGATGTCTGATAGGAAATTTTAAACGAAAGTAAGTATCAGGTATTAGTTGTTTGGTTGAGCTGGGTAACTCCGCTCTTCTTCCTCGCTCACCAGAGGAATTTTTCTAGTAACCTCGCGCAACTGGCGAGCACTCCAATGGAGAGAGGAAAAATTTCACAAAGTTGCTTGCTGTGAGAGGTGGACTGAGACTTGACGGCGCTAACGGCGAATATCAAGACCTTACGGCCATGGAGCTGCGGGACTCTGGGCTAGGCGTCTAGGAGGCAAAGCAAACACGGGCAACATTCTGCTGAAGCGAGCGCGGAGCTGAAGCTGGATGGGTGACTGACGTACCTGCTTACTCCACAACACCGGCGCATAATGATGTACATGTACAAGACTTCGTGCGTATTCAACTCAAATTCGTGTTCCGTCAGCGTCAGTGTCAGCAAGTACATGAGGTACAATTATTTGTTCCCAAAATAACTTCGCGACAGTCCGTTCATGGTTTCCATTTGTATTTGACTCGTTCTCTGCACTTGCGATAATTTAGCGGCAATTCTAATGTTGTAGCGTTGTTCTCTTGTAATTTAGTGGAACCTGTATTAAGTAACTGAGTTTTATGTTTCGTTATATTGTCGACAGATCTCCTGTGTACCGGTTTTGTTGCACTATGATTATAGCCATTTGTCGTCTCCATTCTTGTTCAATCATGCATACCGTATTTCCACAAATAGTAGGCCGGTCTACTATTTTTTCAACCTCGTCCTAACCCGGCCTTATAATCGAGGACGGTCTTGTATTCGAGGATGGTCTCTATTCTTTCAACCCAGTTTGACCCCGGTCTTCTATTTCTCGCCACACAGTTTTACCCCCGTTCTTCCATTTTCTTCTACACAGTTTGAGCACGGTCTTCTATTTTTTCCCAAAGTTTGAGCACGGTCTTCTATTTTCAACACAAGAACAAAGACTCGTTTAGAAGGCCCGGTCTTCTAATCGGAGACGGTCTTTTATTTTTTCAATCGGACCCTGGCCCGGCCTTATATACGAGGAAGGCGTTGTAAACGAGGACGGCTTTTTATTTGTGGAAATACGGCATGAAGGTTGGTTCTCTTCATGTTATTGTGACCTATGTCGTAGATGTTGGTTGCTTTGTTGCTTTCTCTCCCCTCTCCTCTCACCCAAGGCATTCTGCATAAGCGAAGCTGAGGACGCAGCATACTGCTGCTACACTGAATGCGTATAATAATAATTATTATTATTAACCCACAAGCATGCACGCATACACACAATAAAACTTAAAACAACCAAAACATCAATATGCACATTTATCCAGACACGCTCTCACATACACACGCACGCATGTGCGTGCCAAACGTACAAAACGTGGACACATGTACACCAAGCAGATAGAATACAGGGAAGTGGGGTTTGCCATATTTTTTTCAATTTTGTTGCCTGGTGATTGCGTAAGCATGAAACTTAAAGTACTGTAGCAGCAAACAAGCCTTGATTGTCCTTGTTGTTCTGTTGTGTCAATTTTGTCTTATAAATTTTTACGAGACTTTGCATCGAGCGACACCGTGGATAACATTGAGCCAAGAATTATGCAATAAACCAGAAGAGATATCTCTTCACAAGTAGGCAAATAAATGCGTAGGTGCCCGGCAACAGCAATCGGGCGAGTCACAGCAATGTACGTATTGCAACTTCAATGATACACATACACGGTTGACCACCCATGCCTCCATTTTCGGCGGGTCAACCACATGGTGGCCCGGCAACACACCGATACAACATACACAGTTGACCACCCATGCCTCCATTATCGGCGGGTCAACCACATGGTGGCCCGGCAACTTCAAACGGGAACACACCGATACAATAGACACAGTTGACCACCCATGCCTCCATTATCGGCGGGTCAACCACATGGTGGCCCGGCAACTTCAAACGGGAACACACCGATACAATAGACACAGTTGACCACCCATGCCTCCATTTTCGGCGGGTCAACCACATGGTGGCCCGGCAACTTCAAACGGGAACACGCCGATACAACATACACAGTTGACCACCCATGCCTCAAACCGGCGGGTCAACCACACAACAACATACAGGTGTCACAACACTGAGACAGTACAGCACAACACTGAGAGGCAAATGCATTTGACCCTCCTTGGGGCCTCGTCACGTGGCACAAGATACCGACGTGTCATGTCTAAAGGGAGGGAGGGAGGGGAGAAAACACAACCTTGGGTCACTTTGGCTAACTGGATGACAGAAATTGTTGACAAGGAAGTTGCTTTGCTGACACGAGGCAGGGCATAGCGGCCACGCAAGATTTATTTTTTCATCCACCATTTTCGGAAAAAATATTTTTTTTTCATGTGCCGCGTGACGAACCGTGACAAAACACGTGCATGCGTGGGCTAACTTGGCTTTGCTGCTCAAAGCCGTCATTTAACCCACATGCATGCACGCATACACACAATAAAACTTAAAACAACCAAAACATCAATATGCACATTTATCCAGACACGCTCTCACATACACACGCACGCATGTGCGTGCCAAACGTACAAAACGTGGACACATGTACACCAAGCAGATAGAATACAGGGAAGTGGGGTTTGCCATAGTTTTTTTTCAATTTTGTCTTATAAATTTTTACGAGACTTTGCATCGAGCGACACCGTGGATAACATTGAGCCAAGAATTATGCAATAAACCAGAAGAGATATCTCTTCACAAGTAGGCAAATAAATGCGATTCTTGTCCGGCAAAATCGCTTCGGAAGAGTCCAAGTTCGCGACGACCTTGCTCGTCCGACCTGTGAATCCGTATGGGTTGAGCTTCACCCAATCTTAGGCTCCCCGACACCCATCCTCGTCTGCTTTATATACCGTCCGCCCTCAGTCAAAACCACGGAAATAGACCACTTCTGTGATATGCTAGCTAGTGCTTTGGTAACCGTTCCCATGTCATCGTACCATGTCATAATGGCTGGGGACTTCAACAGTAAGCACAAACGGTGGTGCCCATCGGATTTAACGTGTCCTGCTGGGGCGGCACTTTTTCGCACCCTTACCTGCTTCGGTTTGGATCAGCTGGTGCAGAGTCCAACGCACACAACATCTTCCGGAACACAGTCATGTCTAGACCTTGTCTTCACGAACCAACCCCTGCTGGCGACGGACGTTCACACAGCTTGCGCTCTTGGCTCCTCGGACCATCTCATGGTTTCATGCCAGTTCGCCGTCTCCTTGCCCTCGGATCCAGACCTGCCACTTCCTTCTCGCAAACCGTTCCCATATCGCTTCCGTCGAGTTCCCTCTCAGTGCTGGGACTCTATGAACGCTGATTTCTCCTGCCACGACTGGTCGTTTCTGCAACCAGAAGGCTCTCCAACTGTTGACGCCGCGGTAGATCACTTTGCAGCCGTCCTTGAACGAGGGTTCCAACAGCACCTCTCTAACTTTGCTATCGGCTACAACAACCGGAAACATTCCAACCCAACATCCTCGACATCTAGTCCCCCATGGGTGACACGGTCCCTCGTATCTGAAGTGAAGCGCAAGCGTGATCTTTTCAGCATCTACAAGAAATTCCCAACGCCGGTTAACCGGGAGGCTTACCGAGTTCAACGCAACTTCGTCAAGCACCTTTCTCGTACCTCACACCGCTCCTTTCTAAACTCTCTTTCTGCAACACTCTCCTCCCCCGATCGCCCATCACTCCACCAATTCATTCGCAACCAGTGCCGCGGGACCTCCCGCGCGCCAATCCAGTACCTGACGGACTCCCATGGCAACCGCCAGCACGATGTGAAGGCGATTGCAGACACACTGAACAAGCAGTTTGTTTCATCCGGCATTCCGGAAGATCCGAATTGGGTCATTCCATCGCTGTCCCCAGCCCCTGAACTTAGCGCACCACTCACACGCGTCGTTACCACGACTGCTACCGTCTGTAAGCACCTCAAACTCCTGAAGAATTGTAAGTCCCCTGGCAAAGATGGCATACCCAATGAGGTTCTCAAATGGCTTGCGCCATCTCTGTCCTATCCCTTGTGCCTGCTCTTTAACATGTCATATCGTACAGGAGTATTTCCGTCCGTCTGGAAATCTGCTGTTATCGTCCCGATCTATAAGAAAGGCCAACGCTCTCAGGCTGGCAACTACAGACCAATCTCTCTCCTTCCCGCTGTGTCCAAGGTCTGTGAACGTATTTTCTTTGAGTCTCTGTACTGCCACGTCACCCCAGCGCTTTCACCATCTCAATCCGGTTTCTGCCGTGGAGACTCCACAACTTTCCAACTAACACGTCTAGTACAAGACATCTACACCCAGCGGAACCTCAGGCGGCATGTTGGCATCGTGTTCTTTGACCTAGCGAAAGCTTTCGACACCGTCTGGCATCGTGGTCTGCTTGCAAAGCTAGAGTCCGTCTTCTTGGTACACGGTCCAGCCCTGCAATGGCTCTCATCCTATCTTTCCTGCCGCCACCAGACTGTCAGAGTATCTACCTCCCTATCAGACCCATTACTAGTCGTGTCTGGGGTACCCCAGGGGTCCATACTTGGGCCGCTCCTATTTCTACTGTACGTTAATGACTTGCCAGCCCTTGTACCAAATGTAAGTCTTTTTGCTGACGACACTGCTCTGATGTGCTCCGACAGCTCGGCAGACAACCTCACGGCCTCCATGCAGTCCGGGGTCAACGCTACAGTAACATGGATGGAAACCTGGAAACTGAAGCCTAACCTCGCCAAAACCGAGGCCATGTTCTTCTCTCCCTCGCCCCCCACTCAACTTCTGTATTTTCCTGGTCTAAATAGTACACCTATTAAAGTTGTTAACGAGCACAAGCACCTGGGCGTTATTCTCGACCGCCAACTCTCCTGGTCTCCACAAGTCCAGTCTGTGTGCAAGCGTGCGAGTGCGTCCTTAGGTATGCTACAACCCCACTGCCAACACTTGAATGATAACTGCAGAAAATTGTTCTTTAAGTCGTACATTTTGCCTATATTTGACTATTGCGATATAGCTTGGTGCGGGTTGTCTCAGACTTTACTCCACAGACTGGAGGTACATCAACGCTTGCTTCTGAAAATTCTGTTTCGAAAAGACCAAACATTTGCCTCCCTTTGTCTTTATAAACTTGCTTCCACGCACCCTCTTCTTGCCCGACATCAGCAGCATCTTTGTATCCTTGTGCAAAAATCTTCCTAGCCCAAGTCCCGAAACATATTGCCAAGTACAACTGGTTTGTTACCACTAGACCAACACGCAATGCCTTATCACTGCCCCGAGCTAGTTCCTCTCTGTTTTTGAAATCCCCTTTCTTCTCAGCATACTCCCTTTGGTCTAACCTGCCTACTAGCATTAAGACATGCCAGGATATCAGGAAATTCACAGTCCAGCTTTCCACACTGTCTCATCCGAAGTGATCCCATGTATTATTAATGTGCCTCCCTTTCTTTTTCTCTCCCTATCTCCTTTCCCTCTCTGACAGCATCTTTCTTTTTTTTTTTTTTCTTTTTTTTCCCCTTTTAGCTTGCCGTGGTTGGCTATCACCTGACCTCTCATGTTTATTGGCAGTCTTCGGACGGGCCAGGAGATGTTGAATAAATAAATAAATAAAAATGCGTAGGTGCCCGGCAACAGCAATCGGGCGAGTCACAGCAATGTACGTATTGCAACTTCAATGATACACATACACGGTTGACCACCCATGCCTCCATTTTCGGCGGGTCAACCACATGGTGGCCCGGCAACACACCGATACAACATACACAGTTGACCACCCATGCCTCCATTATCGGCGGGTCAACCACATGGTGGCCCGGCAACTTCAAACGGGAACACACCGATACAATAGACACAGTTGACCACCCATGCCTCCATTATCGGCGGGTCAACCACATGGTGGCCCGGCAACTTCAAACGGGAACACACCGATACAATAGACACAGTTGACCACCCATGCCTCCATTTTCGGCGGGTCAACCACATGGTGGCCCGGCAACTTCAAACGGGAACACACCGATACAACATACACAGTTGACCACCCATGCCTCAAACCGGCGGGTCAACCACACAACAACATACAGGCGTCACAACACTGAGACAGTACAGCACAACACTGAGAGGCAAATGCATTTGACCCTCCCAAAAACCAGTGTTTACGACCAAGCATTTCTCACGGCATCGCTCATTAGCATAACTTCCTGCAAGTAACCATGGCAAACCCCTAAGTGATACCCACAGAGCCACACCGGCACAAGGACTGCACAACAAGCGGAAGGCACAACACTGTACAACACTACAAATATACCTCACTTCTGTACTTAACACCACATGGGCATGGGCTGTTCCAGTCTTTGCTGCTAGCCATTGCACAGAGGGTATACCGGCTGCACGCCTGACATAGTGATCGGATGCTGCACTTTGCCAGCAGCCTGCACGGCATATGGCTGCTTCACAGACACTTGTACTCCGGTGAGCTATGAGTGTGGCCCCGCCAATGCGCACAGAATGGGAGCTCACCCGGTTGCAGTTGAGGATCCTAGTCGAGAAAACTCGGGAGAAGTAGCCGCCGTCGACGAACACAAACACTGGCCGTGAGCTGCCGGCCGTAGCGGTCAGGGACCGGAACTCGGCCATAGCCGAAACTGGGTACATCAGATTATGTGTGCGCAAATACCGGGCTTAAAGGTCTGAGTCGCTCATGAGATCATTGCTGGCAGCAATCAGAGCGGCGAGTTCAGCGGAGGAGTTGGCACCAGGCACTGGTTGGCTGTGGAAGCCAGTTCTCGGAAGCAAGTAATCACAATAGGTTCATGCTGCATCTCAGCGGCCCGTTGCCCCAAAAACGATTGTCCTTGATAGAAACCGCAGAAGCCAACATCAGAGGCATCCGTGAATAGCTCAAGGTCAGGGGACTTTGAAAACTCGACATCGCAGAAGAAGGATTGGCCATTCCAGTTTGCGGCAAAGGAGCGCGACCATTCGATGTCCAAGTGAGCTTTTGTGTTGATGTTGACTACTGACTGAAGAGACTGAGAGAGTTGTCCAGCTAAGATACAGGAGTTGACGGATGAAGGTCCTGCCAGGAGGAACCACCTTTGCGGCAAGGACAAGGTTCCGATCAGCGACAGCAGTTCCCGCGTTGTGTAGCTAGTGCGCGTGGACTACTCACTCAAAGCCGCTAGAAAGGCAAATAACTTCTTGTCAGGTAGCCGCATCACCTGGTCCTCGCTGTCGACTTCTATGCCAAGTACCGTCACCACTGTTGCTGGGCCGACCACCTTGCTGAGGTTGTTGAAGACCTGCGGAACTGTTGCTTTCAGTTGAACTCATTCCATTGACCATCAAGCACACGAACATAAGCACCTTGTTAAGTGCAGCGTACTGGTTCTTGTGCTGGCCTGCAAAGCTATCAGGAATAGTTTTACCCAGAATGACTGGGTTGATGATTTCTCCCTGAGATAGGGTAATGCCACGTGCACAGCAGATGTGGTGCATAATGAACGCACAGTGGGCAAAAAATCTTCATATCCACATCAAAGGCCACAAGCGTTTGACAACCACACCTGATACGTAGATGATCAGCGATCGTCCCTGCACTCAACGTCGCTCCAGCAGTAGTAGCATGTTGCAAACCACCATCGTACGTTGTCCATGTAAATGCCTCTGCTCCTTGTCTACTTCTTTGGCTAGATTTTTTGACAGGTAATCACAGCCATTTCTGAGTTGGCGTCAACGCCACTCGCCATGTCGAGGCCTAAATAACTGGTCCTCTGCTTCGAGTAGTTCTTGCTTGGCCTCATGAACTCCAGGAAATTCACTACTGCGACCATGAGCTACTCTATCTGCCCACGCAACAAATAAATATTTCAACCAAGCGCGATCGATCGCTGTTTGAAGTTGTGAATTTTCAAGCGCTTCCAGCTCACACGAGTCAGCGCTTGTCTACGCAGACTAGCACAACTAATACTCTTGTACAGCTTGGCGGAGAGGCAAAGGAGAAAACGGAGAAAACACAACCTTGAGTCACTTTGGCTAACTGGATGACAGAAATTGTTGACAAGGAAGTTGCTTTGCTGACACGAGGCAGGGCAAAGCGGCCACGCAAGATTTATTTTTTCATCCACCATTTTCGGAAAAAAAAATTTTTTTTCATGTGCCGCGTGACTAGGCCTTGACAGATTATGCTAGCATAATTTTTCGCATAATTCCTACCAAAATCGAATAATCGCATAATTCGAGGCAAATTGCATACGAATCGCATAAATTGGAATAATCCACCTTTTCGCATCAAATTCCATACAGTTGTACTTGTACATGTTCTACAAGTACAAGTACAAGTAGATGCACCAGGAAGTCGAAAGTTTACGACTCCCCCGATAACATGTCCAGTCCACTACAATCAGTGACGGTCGTAGCTAGGTCGGACAGTGCGTTGACCCAGTTGAACTTTTGCTACTACAGTACAACGCCCTCTACAAAAAAATTCCCCTGTTATTTTGCACAGAACCATTATACATGTACATTAGCAGCATATGTGGCATAATATGATAACCTTTAGCATAAAAATAGCATAATTCTGCAATTTTTTTAGCAATGCGAAAAGCATAATTTCACCAAAATATTAGCATAATCTGTCAAGGCCTACGCGTGACGAACCGTGACAAAACACGTGCATGCGTGGGCTAACTTGGCTTTGCTGCTCAAAGCCGTCATTTATTATAGATAACCGACGAGGAGACAACAGTCGTAAAATAGCAAAGAAAAATATCAAATGTGCACTCATAACCATGTATAAACAATTAAAATGAAACAATTCCAGAACGTTTTCGTGTGACCATCATCAGTGGAACATCGTCACATAGTAAGAATCACTAAAACAACCAGTTATATAGCGTTATGCATTACCGCTAGCTGTGCTGCATTCTCACGCTTCTTTTCATGTTACTCTAGCTATATAACTGGTTGTTTTAGTGATTCTTACTATTTGACGATGTTCCACTGATGATGGTCACACGAAAACGTTCTGGAATTGTTTAATTTTAATTGTTTATACATGGTTATGAGTGCACATTTTCATTGCTATATTATTATAGAACTAAATATTGCGACAGAGCTTTCGGCCATATTTTCAATTCATTGCATTCCCAACTCATTGCATTCCCAACTCATTTCTCGCCTCGCCTGCATACATGGACATTGCAACATCATATTAATAAACAACATACATGTACTTTCCATTGGCATTAGTATTCCGCGTAAGATTTTCGTTGCTTGTGTGGTGTGTTTCGCCACCAATGAGCGCGTACTATGATTATTTATCGCTGTTCTCACACTTTACCATTTTAGCAGCTTGCATATGCCATTGATATATGTGGAAAGCGCGCACTTGCGCCATTTGTGGTGTATAAGAATGATCATTCCTCCATTATCATCATTACCATCCTCTACTGATGAGCTCCGACAGGGAGCGAAACAGCTGTCTAGAGGCGTGGAGCAATATTATCTCTCAACGGAAGTGTCCTTGCTGGTGTCTGTATGGTTCGGCTGAAGAGCGCGTGGTTGTGATGAGTTGGGAATGCGATGAATTAATAATAATTATATTCATAATATGTATCAGTTCGCAAGTTTCCGCCCAAACGCACACATTCAGTCAAACAAGGCACTTGTCATAACATAAACGAACGTTTTCATTCCCCCATTTCTTAACGTATTGTACAGAGAATGGTTCAAGTTCTAAAGACCATTACATATATATAGCAAGAAGAAACAAAGAATCGCAACACTCGTGAAAAAGTAGAAATTGGTCAAGTTCATAACAACCGAAATTTCGAAGAAAGTTATTAAAAATGACAACAACATGGTGAGCAAACGAAGTAAGTTGTCAACACCTCAACGAGGAGTAAGACCAAACAATTGTAGGGACTATACATTTGCTTTCTGAACACAGTGTTCAGGATTTCATATACCTAGATACAAAGCTTGTAGCGAAGCAAATGCAACACGTATCTACCACGTGACAAAATCGAGAAAACGTTACGACTGGAACAACTCCCCACAAAGGCAATGAGGCTGCTCTGGACCTGATGATCACTGACACTGTGACCAGCATCTGCGATCCGCGCCCCTCAGCCCCTCTCGGTCAGTCGGACCACTCAATTGTTCTCGGCCGTTTGTGCATCCCGACATGTGCCGCATCGCCACCTGCACCCAACACTACACTGCCCTCCCATTCCTTCCAGATACCTGATTTCAGTCAGTTTGACATCTCCTCCATTCTTCCCACTCACCTAGTTGCTCTAAATGAATCCATAGCTAATGTGAACTGGCATGCTGCTCTCCAGTTGAAGCTTGGAGATCCAAACTGTACTGCTCCAGCATTTTATGACATCCTTCATGGTCTATGCTCCGCTTTCCTACCCACCCGGTCGCGCTCTTCAGCCCCTAGACGACGTACACCAAGTCCCCCGTGGCTGACACGTGCTGTTAAAGCTCAACTGAAGAGGAAGCGAGACTCGCACAGCTTGTATCGCAAGTATCCTACCCCTATCAATCACAGGCATTACAAGTGCGAACGTAACAGAGCACGAATCCTATCTAGAGAGGCTCACCGCCAGTATGTGTCTCCATTAGCACTAACCCCTCATCCATTATTGCATCCACCCCTAGTTTGTTCAAGTTTGTTAAGCCGCTTCGTTCGCCGACCCCTGTTGGAAACCCTATCATCACTGAACTCCATAAAAATAACACAATTCACAACGACCCTATCCAGATTGCCAATGCTCTGAATCGCCAATTCATCAGCTTTGGAACACCGGATGATCCTGCATGGTCTCTTTCTGGTATTCCATACCACGGGCTCCCAGCACTACCCTCTTTTAGCACTACTCCCACCGCCATTGCCCAACACATCCGTCGCCTAAAGCCCAAGAAGGCGGCAGGTGCAGATGGCATATCCCATGAACTCCTAAAAGCCCTGTCTCCTAGTATAGCTATCCCTCTCAGCCTAGTTTTCAACCAGTCCTTCGCCACCGGAATCTTCCCTGATGTCTGGAAGGCAGCTGTGGTTGAGCCTATGTACAAGAATAAAGGCAGTAAACTGTCTGCATCCAATTACCGGCCGATTTCACTCCTTTCCACCATTTCAAAGCTCTGTGAACGTGTGGCATTTGGCCACTTATACCAACATGTGAACCCGGTCCTTGACCCGTCACAGTCTGGATTTCGGCGAGGCGATTCGACCGCCTGGCAGTTGCTGAGGCTTGTGCAGAAGCTATACGAATGCAAGGATCAGAAGCAATTTAGCCTCCTATGTTTTTTCGACCTGAGCAAAGCATTTGACACTCTCTGGACAAGGGGTCTCCTCCATAAGTTAGCAGCGTTTGGAGTAGTGTCTGCAGTGGCTCACCAGCTATCTCACTGAACGTGGACAGAGTGTCCGATTTGGACATGGCCTGTCCGCCCCTCTAACAGTCCACTCTGGAGTGCCCCAGGGCTCTATCTTGGGGCCTCTATTGTTCATCGTATACGTTAATGATTTGGCAGGTTTGGATCATACCTCGCTCTACGCGGACGATACAGCGCTCCATATAACTGAGCCAGGCTTATTACAAGCCTGCGACTCGCTACAGTATCACATTAATCAAGTTTTGCGCTGGATGTCGAAGTGGAAACTCCGCCCCAATGTGTCGAAAACGGCAATCCTTTGTATCCCCCCACGACCCTCCAGAGACCTCACCGTCTTTACGACTCGGCTTTTTACTTTCCCTGATGATCCCATTGCTATCAACATTGTTAAAATTCACAAACACCTTGGTATATTTCTTGATGAACACTTGTCCTGGGATTCGCACGTTACCTATATTGAAAAGCGAGTTTGCTCCGCGATAGGCTGCATTTCTCCTCACATCTCCCATCTACACCATGGTTGTCGAATACAAATTTATCACTTTTATGTTCTTCCTTTGTTTGATTACTGCTCTCTCGTTTGGTCCTCCGGTCTATCCTCCGCTCTTATGCATCGCTTAGAAGTCACCCACGGTAAATTACTTCGATTAATATTTCGCATGCCCCCTCTGACCTCCTCTCAGACGCTATACATTTTGGCTTCCTCTTCCCCTCTCTCAGAACGCTTTCCCCACTCGGCATGAAAATTCATTCACCGTATTAAGCTTCAACTTGCTCCTCCTCATGCACTTGCGCATTTAAGCTGGTTCAATAATAGCTCGCGTACTAGATGTTCTCTCCATTTCCCACTTGCCAGATAATCGATCCTTTTAAAATCCCCTCTGTTCAGGTCCTATTCTCATTGGTCTCGGCTTCCGCAGGAGGTAAAGTCTCGTGACACCTTCGCTGCATTTTGTTTCATTCTGCCCGCGCCTAAGTTGAATTGAATTCGTTGTCTTCCATTGCTAGACTAATCTTCATACTGCTCTCTCCAGGTTCCTATAGTACTCCTTTTGTTTTGTTTTCTTTTCTTTTTTTCTTCTCCTTCTTTTTCTCAGTTGTCTCCACCATGGCTGGTTAAAATCGCCCGCATCACATGCTTATTGGCACTATGTCATCGTGATTGTGGAAAAATAATAATAATAATAACTCACAACTAGTATACGAAGCGCTATTCTTGGCTCCGGTACTTGATTTCTCCGCAACATTGAGTGTCCCGTCATTTCGTCTGGTCGCCGCAACATCATTGCCTGTCGCTGTTTCACTGTACAAAATGTCCTGATGTCTGAATGAACAATATTATTATTCATTCAGAATTCAGTATATTTTGTAAGTCCACGCTACAGTTTTACTGTGAAGGCTTCTAAGCGAATATTGATTACCTGCTGATCACTGCGAAGATGGTAGTACATTTCTGAATGAATACGCACTTATAATTACCTTCAGAACATTGGCCTGGACGTGCAGATCGATAAATATGTAGACGATTCAGCCGTTTCCCCGGCAGTAGCAGCTATAAAAATCCCTAACTTTGTCAATTGACAGGGCAATTCGGGTACAGCTGGAGCTCGACGGATCTGGTATTGTTATAGCGTATTTCGCTCTCCTTGTCGCCAATCCAAGATCCAACGGGAATTCACCAAAACGCTTTACAGAAGTTCTGCTCAGCGGAGGCCCACATATCAGTGGTATAGGATAATTTGTGAACAGGTTTTCCGCGACCTGCATTAAAATTATGCAGCCGCAATTCTAATATTGTAGCGTTGTTCTCTTGTAATTTAGTGGAACCTGTATTGAGTAATTGAGTTTTATGTATCGTTAAATTGTCGACAGATCTCCTGTGTACCAATTTTGTGGCACAATGATTATAGCCATTTGTCGTCTCCATTCTTGTTCTATCATGCCTAGGTTGGTTCTCTTCATGTTATTGTGACCTATTTCATAGATGTTGGTTGCGTTGTTGCTTTCTCTCTTGCTCATTAACTTTTAGGTTGCAAGACTGCGGTGTGGAGGATATGACAGGTACTGATTCCTCGAGCCAAGGTTTACTGGTAGAGTAGAACGTTAGGTAGTCGGCGTACCCGGTTTCTGGATACGGGTTCATACCCATGTAAGTGGCAAAACACTGAGACACACACTCATACTCACACTCTCACCAACAGTCACACTCACACTCAAAATCACACCCACACCCACACACGTGTAACTAAAGACACACACACACACACACACGCACACACACACACACAAATACCAATGTGCCTGAAAGCAAGGTGGGACTATAAAAAGAAGGAGAGATGATATTCCGTCGCCAAACTGCACTTAAGCTACACCATTGTGCTGAACTATAATTATAACAATGGCGTGAACACGCACACATGACAATAGGACAGGACAGTGGCAACAGTAGCAATGATCATCGTCGAGTTTTTCACATTGTCAATTGTCAAACAACACCACACCACGTTCACGGTTCACCTTAGGATGGCGAAGGGAGGTGTGGGTTACCTCCCTCACGTGCTCTTCATTTTCTTTTTTCTCTTCTTCCGTGGTTGGTCTCACCCTCTCCTCCATTCAATTGCCTGTTTTGACATGCCACGAGGTGCAGAAATAAATAAATAAAATCCGTCGGTTCACATATGACACTTCGGTTGCGAGTATTTATGGTGATGTGAAGGGAATAAATGGTGCTGTGGATGGATGTGGTAGTGGTTGGTGAAATGCGTAGTGCTCTCCCAGGGCTTCTGCGGTGCACAAACTCTTGCTTCTCATCTCACCTTCTTTTGCATAGTCCCACCACTATTCACATTTGTTTTCAGACACACTGGTATTTGGTATTTTTGTTTGTGTTTGTCTTTAGTTTCACGTGTGTGTGTGTGTGTGTGTGTGTTTGTGTGTGTGTGTGTGTGTATGTATAAAATCGCTGCTGTATGCTGAGCGGAGCTCGAAGCCAACCCCGTCAACTCTCCTGACGCGGTGTTGCCACTGGGTCATCACGGCCCACATAAAGATATTAAAAAGGACCGGCGCCATAGAGCACCCCTGGCGAAGACCATTGCCAATGCTGAACGGGTCTGATAATATGTTGTTGAACTGCACCGATGCTGACATGGGGTCGTGGAACGACCGGATGATGTTGATAAGCTTTTCTGGTACTCCCGCACGGCCGAGGACCTGCCACAGACACCCCCTGGGCACTGAATCATAGGCCTTCTTCAGGTCGATAAACACAAAAAATCCCTTGGCCTTATACCGTAAACCCCGCCGTGACGACCAACACCATTGCCTAACAGATTCCCAGTTTGCTGACGACTCTTGTTTATTCGCTACGACTCGGTCTGGAGCGGGGGCAGCATTGTGCTGTCTTCACGAGGTGGCGTCGGGATTCGGCTTGACCATCAGTGCAACGAAGACTCAGTTTGTAGTTGTTGGCCCCGGCATCACGCTTACTGACCGCGCTCCCCTCCAACTTGGTCAAGCGGAGGTGGAATGCGTACCGCATTTCAAATACCTCGGTTCTGTAGTGGACAGCGGTTGCCGTTCGTCCCGGGACATCGCCGCAAGGATTGCCCAAGCCTCCAGGGCCTGCGGCGCTCTTCGGAGGTCTGTATTCTCCAATCCACATCTGCTGATGCACACCAAGCGGTGCGTATTCAATGCTTGCGTTCTGTCCCTGCTGTTGTATGGCTCTGAGTGCTGGACGCCCCTTCAGCATGACCTGCAGAAGCTCTCAACCTTCAGCATGAGGTGCATCCGATCCATCCTCGGGGTCTCTCGAAGCCGGATGTGGGACGAACACATCACCAACGAAGAGCTGCTGGTGCGCTGGGGAGACTCCGAGACGATTAAAGACAAAATTGCACATCGGCGGTTGGAGTGGTTGGGGCATGTGGCGCGGATGCCGGACAACCGCATCCCAAAACAGGTACTGTTTGGCTCCTTCTTGCAGCGTCGCCCAGCACATGGCCCACGCCGCAGATGGAAGGACTGTGCTGTCCGAGATCTACGTGCCCGTGGCGTGGAGGCATCATGGTATGATGTTGCATGTGAGTCTCGCGCGGAGTGGCGCAGCACCTACCAAGAGCCTGACAATGTGCCTGATCCTCCGCCCCGAGTGGTATGTACGGTATGCGGACGGGATTTTGCACGGAAAGGAGACATGGCTCGGCATAAGTGTCTGGAGGAGCGTGCGCGGCCTGTGTCTGAGCAGCGGGGCGCCAGTCAGTGCGGGCGGTGTGGGCAGTGGCTGAGAAGCCGCGGTGGCTTGGTCCGGCATGTGTGTGCCTCAACGGTGGATGCCGCAGTGCCACCTGGAACTACCGGAGCGCCGGCACCGGCGGAGGGATGTTGTGCCGCGCATTGTGACAGGTGTGGTCGCTGCTTTCGCGGTGTCCGGGGACGGGGAAGGCATCGCTGTTCAAGGGTGGCGCATAGACCAACAGCAGAGGAGCGCTCAGCCTTCCAACACGTGTGCATATGCGGCAAGCGGATGCGACTACCCGTGCACCTGGAGCGTCATCGAGCGTCGTGTCCTCTCTCTCTCTCTTCTCAAGTTTCCCAGTGATGGGATCACGTGACCCTTTTGCGGAAGTGACTCTACAGGACAGGACAGGTGTGTATGTGTGTGTGTGTGTGTGTGTGTGTGTGTGTGTGTATGTGTGTGTGTGTGTGTGTGTGTGTGTGTGTGTGTGTGTGTGTGTGTGTGTGTGATTTAGTTTGTGAGCTTTTGTGAGTGTGACTGATAGTGCGGGTGTGATTATGAGTGTGTGTCTCAGTGTTTCGGGACGTGCATGGGTATGTGTGTGTGTGTGAGCGTGTGTGTGTGTGTGCATGTGTCTGTGTGTGTGTGTGTGGTGCCCGTGCCGAAAGTATGGTGCAATTTTATCACGCATGGTGTAGTTTCGTTCCACTTTGTGTTGCCTGTTCTAGGTCCACCTCATTTGTTTTTCTCCTCAATCCTGATGATGGCTCATGGCCGAAAATGTGATTGAGAAGTATTGTAATTTGCAGCGAAGAGACAAATTGGATTGAAGATGGTGTGTGTAACAGTTTTCCAGCTTATATTTATTGTAATTTCGCTGTCCCACCGATGGAATTATATTCCCGGTGGGAATACATTTGTTGTCTTCGGAAGATGTGACGGAAGAAGAAAATTGATTATTTCGCGCACAGCGCCGGTATGCCAACCTTTCCGTTTTTTGTCTCTTTTGAGCTCTGCCACATAATGATGATGATGAATTGACCATAATTATATTTTTTCACGAGTAAAATATAAAAAATATATAAAAAAGAAACATGAAAGTGCACAGGCGGATAGGGGTATGTATGAAGCTGTAAATATGTGCAAAGTATATCGTAAGTACGTGTATGTGCGTGTTTGTGCTCGTGTGTTTTCAGACAAAGAAGAAACCATTATCTCAAAAAAATCCATGTAGTCCAATCATAGAGTGAGGGAAACGACACCAGGAAATTGACCAAATGTGCGGATTTGTTCTTTGAGTCTTAACAAAAACAAACAAACAATAACAACAACAACAACAACAACAACAACAACAACAACAACAACAACAACAACAACAACAACAACAACAACAACAACAACAACAACAACAACAACAACAACAACAACAACAACAACAACAACAACAACAACAACAGCAACAACAACAGCAACAGCAACAGCAACAGCAACAACAACAACAACAACAACAACAACAACAACAACAACAACAACAACAACAACAACAACAACAACAACAACAACAACAACAACAACAACAACAACAACAACAACAACAACAACAACAACAACAACAACAACAACAACAACAACAACAACAACAACAACAACAACAACAACAACAACAACAACAACAACAACAACAACAACAACAACAACAACAACAACAACAACAACAACAACAACAACAACAACAACAACAACAACAACAACAACAACAACAACAACAACAACAACAACAACAACAACAACAACAACAACAACAACAACAACAACAACAACAACAACAACAACAACAACAACAACAACAACAACAACAACAACAACAACAACAACAACAACAACAACAACAACAACAACAACAACAACAACAACAACAACAACAACAACAACAACAACAACAACAACAACAACAACAACAACAACAACAACAACAACAACAACAACAACAACAACAACAACAACAACAACAACAACAACAACAACAACAACAACAACAACAACAACAACAACAACAACAACAACAACAACAACAACAACAACAACAACAACAACAACAACAACAACAACAACAACAACAACAACAACAACAACAACAACAACAACAACAACAACAACAACAACAACAACAACAACAACAACAACAACAACAACAACAACAACAACAACAACAACAACAACAACAACAACAACAACAACAACAACAACAACAACAACAACAACAACAACAACAACAACAACAACAACAACAACAACAACAACAACAACAACAACAACAACAACAACAACAACAACAACAACAACAACAACAACAACAACAACAACAACAACAACAACAACAACAACAACAACAACAACAACAACAACAACAACAACAACAACAACAACAACAACAACAACAACAACAACAACAACAACAACAACAACAACAACAACAACAACAACAACAACAACAACAACAACAACAACAACAACAACAACAACAACAACAACAACAACAACAACAACAACAACAACAACAACAACAACAACAACAACAACAACAACAACAACAACAACAACAACAACAACAACAACAACAACAACAACAACAACAACAACAACAACAACAACAACAACAACAACAACAACAACAACAACAACAACAACAACAACAACAACAACAACAACAACAACAACAACAACAACAACAACAACAACAACAACAACAACAACAACAACAACAACAACAACAACAACAACAACAACAACAACAACAACAACAACAACAACAACAACAACAACAACAACAACAACAACAACAACAACAACAACAACAACAACAACAACAACAACAACAACAACAACAACAACAACAACAACAACAACAACAACAACAACAACAACAACAACAACAACAACAACAACAACAACAACAACAACAACAACAACAACAACAACAACAACAACAACAACAACAACAACAACAACAACAACAACAACAACAACAACAACAACAACAACAACAACAACAACAACAACAACAACAACAACAACAACAACAACAACAACAACAACAACAACAACAACAACAACAACAACAACAACAACAACAACAACAACAACAACAACAACAACAACAACAACAACTACAACAACTACAACAATAACAACAACAACAACAACAACAACAACAACAACAACAACAACAACAACAACAACAACAACAACAACAACAACAACAACAACAACAACAACAACAACAACAATTAATGATAAGTATTTATTTAGTTGGGACCTTGTGTTCAATACCTAATACATGACATCTACAATCCTTGCAGTAAAATCCTTGCAGTTATCGGGAAGAATTCATTAATCGATGAGAATCGTTCATACGAAACCTGTAGCAGGTACGTATGGTTGACTGAAAGAAAAATCTGTTAGAATTACCTTCCGAACATTGTCCTTTACTTCCAGAAGGAATTCTATTTTTACGATGCAGCCGTCACCACAGTATCCACCTCGTGAATCCCTAACCTTGTCAATAACAATGACAATTTTATGAAAAAATGTCCTCGACGGATCTGGTCCGGTTATAGTGTATTTCGAGCTGCTTGTAGTCCACCTCAGATCCGACAGTAATCGTTCGAAAGTCACATAGGAAATAGTGTTACAAGTCAGCGGAGGCCCCCATATCAGTGGTGTGGTAGAATCTGTGAACAGGTTTTGCCGCACATGCATTGTGTCAACTGGCTTAGAATTTGAGCATCGTATCATCTCTTCCACCCATAGTGTGGCTTCCTGATGAGATAGATTCCATTTCCCGCCATCTTCACCGGGAAAGATCATATCCTCCAGACCGAAGACATCCACATATAGCGTGTTAATAATCCAATGACATACACCAGCATCATCGTGGAAAGTGTCGAAACAAAAGACGAAAACATACGTTAGGTTGTTCCCTAGCACGTTCTTGGAAACAAATTCCTTGGATTGGAGACGAATTGCAGGATTATGCCATCGCTCATCAGTCACCCACTCCTTACGATAAGGTATGCAGGAGCGAAGTGCTTCAAGTGCTTCAAGAAGACTTGGACCCTCAATCATACGGCGCTGTGGCTTATTAGGATGATAAGTCTTAATTATGACTCCAGTTGGCTTGAATAATGGTGGGCCCCAGATGGTTCTTTTTGTTCCATCAGGATTCCTGCTCAAAACAAATCCATTGCCTGAGAGCTGCGTGAGGTCCACGAAAGACACTAGTTTTACGAAATTGTCCAATTGCACGATGGAATGTTTCGAAGTCATCTTCAACAGTTCCTCAACGGGCAGTATCGACTACACTGGTGCTTACTCAAAAATTGTTGGAGATTCTCTTTAAATGCAGTGGGTGCGAAATCAAACCCTGCTCCTCCTACGCGTTTTGAGCTTTGCGCAACCTCCTGCTTTGGTCGGCGCTGTAGTTGACAGAAGGTGTTTTCATTTGTTTTCTCAGCATGCAGTGAATTTTCTTTATTATAAAACACCGTAGAGATTGTTTTAGTCAGTGTTTGCCGCAAGAACACTTTACGTTCAGTGCTATCCACCTCTGTGCCAACTCGCACCTGCGTTTCTAAACCCTGGATACTCCTTTAGTGGGGAGTACTGTATAACATATCATGTTAGGTGTAGGTTTTACACAGAGACAGTGCACCTCGACCTGCAATATTGCTCAATTGGCGGTAATGGTCAGAGCGTAGCACCCAAGAGGTTCACAAAAGGAAGTAAAATAGGGCCGTTTCGTTGTTACTCAGAGTTTCATGGCAAAATCCAATCATCAGACAACATAAGGAAATGATGAAAAGCGCAGGTATACGATGGAGAGCAGAGGAGATAGAACATGCTAGTGCAGACAATATGATAATCCACATCTCCCAGAGGCAGTACGCTCTCACGTGCCAGAATCAACACCTCAGGGTTCGGAGTTCATAAGGTGAAACATGAACACGCACACTCAAAACGCCCCCACACCTATCAACACACACTTATCAACACACACATATCCACACACACGCACTGTCTCATACTACCTGTAGAAGGGTTCAGATGTGACGCTAGTGGTCGACATTATTTTATTGGCTGGCACTTGGTTTCTACCTTTCACCCGTCTTTGTCACCACGTTAGTAGATTTTGTAATGTGCAATTATTTAGTGGAGAGTACTCTGTATACCTCTCTCTCTCTTCGTGATAGACTTAAAGCTAGTGTTAGTTGTGTTGCTGGGGTTCATAATACTTCCGTACTTAGAATGGCGTTCGCGACTGTTCACCAACGTTACCAGATTTATACAGTCGGCGAGATCGACAAAATGGCACAATACGTTGGGCACTAATGAGTTTGTGGAACAATGCGTGCAATCCAAGGTCGTCATACAAGGCAAATAAAATCCGTGTCGTCCAATCACTATCAAAAGCGATCTGGTAGGTGATAATTCTGTGAACTGCACTTAGGGTCCATTAGGGTCCAGCGGATAATATCAAAAAGTATTCTTTCTAGACCAAAGTGGTCTAGAAAGAATACTTTTTGATATTACAATGAGAGTGAATAATCAACGGCTTGTCCACCAACTCTCCAGCGGATAATGCCGGCATAATATTCGGCATTATGGGAATATCCGAGCATCAGAGTATTCTGGAGGAAAACACGAATATTTTGTGTTATTTGAGTGGCATTTGGACTATCATCGTGCATAATGTTGGGAAATACCAGCTTTTTTGGAGACAATCGGCTACACTAGTGAGGTAGGTGCAACCCTCCTCGTGTTACAGGGTTCCTTGATCGTGGATCGCTTGGTGTAAACACATGACACCTTTTATCACTTGATGTAGCAATGAATACATGTGTTATAGTCAGGTCGATGACTGTCTACGTGTGCCCAACCAAAGCTGTTGCAAAAAATCGCAAAAAGGATTTTCAAGGCCAAGGAGGAAACGCTTATGTCGAAAACATAGAAAGTCATGGAGGCGAAGTGAATATGGAAAAGCCAAAGAGAAGTTTCTCGTTCTGCCTCAGGCTCTGAAGATAGCCTCACTACGTTTGTAGCGATACTGAAGTAGACGCCGATCCTTTGATACATTTGTACCCGGCTGAAAGAGGAACTACACGCAGAAAGAGGAGCTACAAGCAGAAATAGATGCATATTGTTCCGACGAACTGCCTTTGCGCAGTCCAGCCGAACTGGCTGGAAAAGAACTGGAAAGTTTTAAGTTCTTTTCGAACCCACTCGAAATACTCTTGGACTCAGCACCAAGGCGTTATGAGTAGGGGTGAAAGTTGGCACTGAGATCCCGAGTTCGAGTACTGATTTGATTTTCTCCGATCGAATATTCGAGTATTCGAGTATTCTTCATCTCCTAAAAATTGCACACCAAGGCCCTTAATATCACATGATACAACCCTGATAACCGAGTGGCAGTCATTTTTCTCGGGTATATCGGTTCATGGGTCATTTGGGGTCTCTCTACTCGTGAACGAATGTTCACCACACAGTCTGCACCTCAATATCTGCCGACTGCTGCTCTGAAACTGCAGATTTCTGTGATAAATGCATGCACCATGTATGAATGAGTACTCTGATTTATTCCGAGTACGACCATTTTTGAAAAAACTGAGCGAGTACTTGTTTCACCCCTAGTTAATAGTAATTTGCAGCAGCGCGTATCTGACTTTCCTGATGAAACAGGTACAGTTAGAGGCGAACGGCTGTACTCGCAAGACAGCAATCACTGTCAAGTTCTAAAGATATCAACAAAGACGATTATAATACTATTCTTGTCAATTTTGCCACCCAGTTGTCTGTGCAACACCATAAGGAGAAGAAGACTATAAAAAGTTAAGGAAGTAGAGCAGCAAAATATTCTGGCCACATTGGGTCGCGCTCACCGCAAATAGAAGGGATCTGGATCCAAGGTCAGCCTAATATCTTCTCTTTCAGATGAAAAGATTATAATTATACAGAAGCAACTCAATCTGCGGACAGAACTGTTTCGTCCTTTGTGGGCTCGTCAGCGCAGCACAGAGAAAATGAGGCCGAACATGGTAGCAATGAATCCAAAGCCAGATTTATACAGAAGCAATGCAGTGATAGCTGGTCTTATTCTCGACACCACCAACACCATCAGTTCGCGCCTGGCGCCTCGTCGATGCATGGTTGGCGGTATCCGACATAGCAGGCTGGTACATCAAGTAGCGCATGGCACATAGAAGGTGACACAGCAACGAAATAGCTCGATTGCGACGTACGTCTCGTCCCCCCCCCCCCCCCCCCGGACTCATCATGCAATCTTCTTCTTGGATGTCTTCATTCGGAGCTTGACTCAGGAGAATGAAGTTAGTTGAAGACACCACTGTAGCTGTACTTATGGTTGATAAATATGCAGGTAAAGACACAACTGGCTACATGACGGTAAACACACGCCTGCTCACACATGCTCTCTAAGCTGCAAAGTTCTGCTATGTCGGATACCGCCAACCATGCGTCGACGAGGCGGCAAGCGCGAACTGATGGTGGTGGTGGTAAGGAGAGCTCTGCCAACATGTGAAGGAGAGCTCTGTGCCAGAACTTTGCAGCTTAGAGAGCGTGTGTGGGTAGGCGTGTGTTTACCGCCTTGTTGCCAACTAACTTCGTACTAACAACACCAGTTACTAAATTTCAACCAGCTCATGTGATAACAGCCCATCGCTCATGCGATTGCAGTTCCTTGGTCCTTTTTCTTCTATAAATTAATTCTTGGCTCTCCCTGCGACTCCATTCCTGCACACCTGATCAGGAGAAATTCACTAATCGCTGAGAAGCGTATACAGAAAAAACCTGAGCGCGTATTTACAAATTGTCCTGATGTCTGAGAGGAATTTTTAAACGAAACTAAGCATCAGTTCGCAAGTTTCCACCCAAACGCACACACCCAGTAAAACAAAGCACTTGTCATAACATAAACGAACGTTTCCATTCCCATCGCTTCAAGTATTGTACAGAGAATGGCTCAAGTTGTAAAACCAAAACATTTATAGCATGAAGAAACAAAGAATCGCCACACTCGTGATAAGGTGGAAATTGGTCAAGGTCACAAGATCAGAAATGTCGAAGGAAAATATTAAAAGTGACAACAACATGGCGAGCAATTTAAGTAACATTGTCAACAACTGAACGAAGAGTAATACAAAATAATTGTAGAGACAATACATTTGTTTTCTGAACCCAATGTTCAGGATTGTATTTACCTTACCACAACAAAAACAACAACAACAACAACAACAACTCATGATAGGTGTACGTCTCCTTCAAGTAGTAATAAGGAAAATGTTTTATTTTGATCTCGTGTTCAATACTTAGTATCATAATGTTAAATACCAAAATCAAGACATGTAAAATCCTTTCAGTACTCAGGAGGAACTCAGCAATCGATGAGAAGCGTTCATAGGAAACCTGAAGCATGAAACTACTGATGTCTGAAAGAATACGATCGTAGAATTATCTTCCGAACATTGGCCTGGACTTCCAGAATGAATTGTATTTTTACGATACAGCTACGCCCACGGAATCTACAACGACAATCCCTAACCTTGTCGAAAGACAGCACAATTTGGGCACAGCTGATGCTCGACGGATTTGGTCCAGTTAGAGTGTATTTCGGCCTCCTTGTAGCCCACCTCAGATGCAACAGGAATTTTAAAAATGCCGTCTTGGGAAAAGTTCGAGAAGTACTCAGCGGGGGCCCCCATATCAGTGGTGTAGAAGAATCTGTGAACAGGTTTTGCCCGACCTGAATCGTGTCAACTACCGTGGATTGTGAGCACCGCACCATCTCTTCCACCCATAGTGTGGCTTCCTTATGCGATAGATTCCATTTCCCTCCATATTCACTGGGAAAGATGATATCCTCCAGACCGAAGACATCCACATATAGAGTGTCAATAATCCAATGACATACACCAGCATCATCATGAAAGGTGTCGAAACAAAAGACGAAAATATACGTCTTGCGGCGTCCTGGCAGGCCTTCGTAATGCAATGTATGGAATTCGAGACGGATTGCAGGATTATACCATCGCTCATCAGTCACCCACTCCTTATGATTGGGTTTGCAAGAGCGAAGTATTCTATGAAGGCTGGGACCCTCAATCTTCCGTCGTTGTGGCGTATCTGGGTGATAAGTGTAAATGACGGCTCCAGATGGTCTGAATAATGGTGGGCCCCAGACGGTACTTTTTGTTCTATCAGGATTCCTGCTCAAAACCTTAACATCAAGATCGCCCCCGGGAAACGGTGGGAGATTCTTGGAAGACAATAGTTTTACGAATTTTTCCAGTTGAACGATGGAATGTTTCGAAGTCATCTTCAACAGTTCCTCTACCCGCACTTTCAACTACACTGGTGCTTCCTCAAAAACTGTTGGAAATCCGCTTTAAATGCGCCGTATGCGAAATCAAACCCTGCACCTCCTACGTGTTTTGAGCTTTGCGTAAACCTCTTGCTATGGTCAGCGCTGTAATTGACGTAAGGTGTTTTACATTGGTTTTCTCAGCATGCCGTGAATTGACCATAACATAAAACGCGAAAGAGATATTTTTACCCACTGTTGGATGTAAGAATAATTAGGTTTAGTGCCATCTATAACTGTGCCAGGTGGCCCCTGCATTTCTTATCCCGTGGATCATCAAAAGTCATCGTGTTATTATTACTTTGAAGTGATAGTAATAACACATAATATTGTTTGCTGTATTTGATATTGTGGTGTCAGTGGCCTGCCAGTTTCTCTAGCAATTTATCTTTACACCGAAAATAACGTGTTATCCAATAGTAATTTATCACATTCTTTCAAGGCTTGTCGAGTTGTACTACATACTATCGTTAGCAGATATGACGACACCCCCAAGTGTCTGTTGGTTTGATGACGGCATTGTTAGCGCAGAAAACTCCAGTACGAACAGTTCACCAGCCACACTCCAGAACTATTCAGATTTGACTATAGTCGTCAACATGATTATGTTGGCTGTCAATTGGTTTCTACTTTTCACCCATTTTTGTTACCACGTCAGTACAGTAGACTTTGTGATTGTTAATTATTCATGGGGACTTACTCTGTATACATGTACCTCCCTTTCTACTTGTGATCGACATAGCGCTTTTGATATTAATACGTAGTTACTCAATGGTGTAGCCTGCAAGCTGCTTCGGCCATATAGGACTCACATTACAGCTATGAATCATACTATTAAACTGAACTATAAGCAATTGTGCAAAGGCGGTACCACAGACATTATTTTACATAACTAGTGGCTCTAGCGCTAGAGTACTCTAACTTCGAAAAGTACAGCGAGTTATACAGTGATGCAGCAGCACGAGAGCAACTTATCTAGAGTAATCAATGAGACGAATGTCCAGGAGCGTGATATCTAATGCTGTAAACAGCAACATGTTTCGGCCATATAGGCCTCATCAGTACAGCAGCGAAATATCAGCCACAGACATGAAGATTGCTCATTGATCAAGCGTCAGAGCGCTATGATCAGGAAAAGTAGCGAGTAGCGATGAGTACTGGAGCAACACTAGAGCAACCTACCAAGAGTGCTCAACAAGACGAATTGCGAGGAGCGTAGTACAATGTAATATAATAGTAGTGATGTATCTTTCAAAAATTCCCAACATTCCCTGTTCTATCCTGAAGAAAAGGGAAAGAAAGCGGTTGATAGATGAATGTTACGCAAGAGGTACGCAAAAGATGAAGATTATGTCTTCTTGATTGTGTGAACTTGCATGTTTGCATGCAAAGTAAAAGATTTATTGCTGCAAATGCTTCATTTTTTGTTTTGATGGCTTCGTCGTGTTCCCTGAGTTTAGTTTTTTAGGTTCCCCCGCCTTTTTTTAATATTCATTCTACTATTCCCGGTCTTTTCTTTGTCTCAAAGTATAGTTTATGGAGAAATATGGACAAACTTAAGCGATCGAGGCCACTAAAAAGGCGTATTTGGAACAGTCAGCCGTGAATGTTGTTCAGCAGTGTTCAAGCTGATTTTAACATACCGTGGAATGTCTCAGCACCGTTTCACTGTTTTTTGGCTGGATTGTGCACGTTTGACGATTTAAAATTGTTTGTTTGCTTGTATACTTTATATACTTTGTATATATATTGTATATATTGTATGCACTTTGTATACTTTATTTGAATTCGCAAATCCAAACGAGCACAAATGCTCAATGACAAGGTAGCGAATATGTTATTATGTTACAGGGATGGAGGGTTGGGGAGAAATAAGGAGAAAAAAAGAGAGAATGGTAGATATTTCAATGAAGAGCGAAGCGTTATCAAACTACAAGTAAGCCAGCGAACGATAGTTCTGTAACCGCCTAATAAACTAAATACTTTTCTTTCAGGCGTGCAATGGACTGTCATTAAAACAGAAACAGAAAAATAATAAGGCACCCATTTTGTTAGTCCAAGGGATGGCCCACGCCTGGTAAAGAGAATAGAGAAAAGAAAAAACCAAAGAACTTGCTACAAACGTTAACATCGGGAGGATTTTTTTGAAAAAGACCCAACCCTGCCCTGCCAGTTACGGACTTACGGGGGTCGCCATGCCAAATAATAATGGTAAACAGTGAAAATCAAAAACAGACAGGAAGGTGTCTCAGGGCAAGTTTATAATCATCACATCAGGAAGATCGGAGGGTATACGGTACGACGGCAGCTTTGAAGCTGCTGAGAGACGACAGTACTCTGACTGCATCCGGTAGGACGTTCCGACGGGCACTACCTTGGGAGACAGGGCAAGATCGTCCGGCGCGGGTTCGTGTAGCTGGTAGACGGAGCTCCAGGGCGAGATCCAGGTGCGTCCTGCAATCCGCGCAGCGTACGAAGAGCTCCTGGAGGGATGGACTCGCACTGGCGTGTATGCACCTCCAGACAAAGACCTGGACCTCCTGAACACCTGCATGCGTTCCAGGAGATCACTGGCACGAGAGAACCCTGGCCGGCCATAAACCGCTCTTGCCCCACGGTTTTGTGCTACTTGGAGCCGGTCTGTCTGGGCCTGAGTGAGACCTGGGCTAAACGCATTGGACCCATACAGTAGATCCGGCATGATAGCTGCCTTGAAGAACAGCACGAGGCTAGCAACGTTTGATAGATGAATGTTACGCCTAAGGTACACAAAAGATGAAGTTTATAATATCTTCTTGATTGTGTGAAGTTGCACGTTTGCATACGAAGTAATAGATCTCTTGCTGCAAATGCTTCATCTTTGTTTTGAGGGCTTGGTTCTGTTCCCTAAGTTTAGTTTGAGGTTCCCCAGCCTTTTTTAATAATCTTACCACTATTCCCGGTCTTTTTGGTATCTCAAAAATTAAATATTATTTAATATAGTTTATGGAGAAGTGTGGACATAAATTATGCCATCGAGTCCACTAAAAAAGCACACTCGGAACAGTCAGAGGTGAATGCTATTCATCAGTGCTCAAGCTGACATTTATGCCGGCAGAATGTCTCAGCACCGCTTATCATTTTCTCTTTTGCTATATTGTGGACGTCTGACTATTCAAAATCTTGGTGGACTCGGCGGAATAAGTTATGCCCACTTTGTTTCATGTTACAACCGTTTTCCTAGGCTAAACATCCAATTTCTTCATACTTGTATTTTACTCAATCTGCGGACAGAACTATTTCGTCCTTTGTGGACTCGTCAGCGCAGCATAGAGGAAATGAGGCCGAACCTGATAGCAATGGAAATAAATATTTCCAATCAGGTCCGAACGTACCTTGCCAGAGTGCTCAAACTGACAAGTCAGTGAGCTCTGCATAACGCAAACAGCAAAGGCACTACCCCACGCAAGAGTGCTCAACTGCTACAAGAGCAGGAGCGAAATACTCAATCTGCGGACAGAACTATTTCGTCCTTTGTGGACTCGTCAGCGCAGCATAGAGGAAATGAGGCCGAACCTGATAGCAATGGAAATAAATATTTCCAATCAGGTCCGAACGTACCTTGCCAGAGTGCTCAAACTGACAAGTCAGTGAGCTCTGCATAACGCAAACAGCAAAGGCACTACCCCACGCAAGAGTGCTCAACTGCTACAAGAGCAGGAGCGAAATACTCAATCTGCGGACAGAACTATTTCGTCCTTTGTGGACTCGTCAGCGCAGCATAGAGGAAATGAGGCCGAACCTGATAGCAATGGAAATAAATATTTCCAATCAGGTCCGAACGTACCTTGCCAGAGTGCTCAAACTGACAAGTCAGTGAGCTCTGCATAACGCAAACAGCAAAGGCACTACCCCACGCAAGAGTGCTCAACTGCTACAAGAGCAGGAGCGAAATACTCAATCTGCGGACAGAACTATTTCGTCCTTTGTGGACTCGTCAGCGCAGCATAGAGGAAATGAGGCCGAACCTGATAGCAATGGAAATAAATATTTCCAATCAGGTCCGAACGTACCTTGCCAGAGTGCTCAAACTGACAAGTCAGTGAGCTCTGCATAACGCAAACAGCAAAGGCACTACCCCACGCAAGAGTGCTCAACTGCTACAAGAGCAGGAGCGAAATACTCAATCTGCGGACAGAACTATTTCGTCCTTTGTGGACTCGTCAGCGCAGCATAGAGGAAATGAGGCCGAACCTGATAGCAATGGAAATAAAAATTTCCAATCAGGTCCGAACGTACCTTGCCAGAGAGTGCTCAAACTGACAAGTCAGTGAGCTCTGCATAACGCAAACAGCAAAGGCACTACCCCACGCAAGAGTGCTCAACTGCTACAAGAGCAGGAGCGAAATACTCAATCTGCGGACAGAACTATTTCGTCCTTTGTGGACTCGTCAGCGCAGCATAGAGGAAATGAGGCCGAACCTGATAGCAATGGAAATAAAAATTTCCAATCAGGTCCGAACGTACCTTGCAAGAATGCTCAAACTGACAAGTCAGTGAGCTCTGCATAACGCAAACAGCAAAGGCACTACCCCACGCAAGAGTGCTCAACTGCTACAAGAGCAGGAGCGAAATACTCAATCTGCGGACAGAACTGTTTCGTCCTTTGTGGACTCGTCAGCGCAGCACAGAGGAAATGAGGCCGAACCTGATAGCAATGGAAATAAAAATTTCCAATCATGTCCGAACGTACCTTGCCAGAGTGCTCAAACTGACAAGTCAGTGAGCTCTGCATAACGCAAACAGCAAAGGCACTACCCCACGCAAGAGTTCTCAACTGCTACAAGAGCAGGAGCGAAATACTCAATCTGCGGACAGAATTGTTTCGTCCTTTGTGGACTCGTCAGCGCAGCACAGACTTGTTGTATTTTATACTGTTTGTAGGTATTCTGTCCCAAAGATGGAATTATCTTCCAGGTTGGCATTTACTTGTTGTCTGCAAAAGAAGTGGAGCCAGGAGATGCAGAAAAGCGAGTGATGAAGTGGTTTCCGAAAAGTTAAACCTGTTCTATCTTGAAGAGAAGGGAGGGAAAGCGTTTCCTAGATAAATTAAGTATCTTCTTTATTGTATGGTCTACGTGTTTGCATTCAAAGGAACAGCTCTCTTGGAAAGTTCATGGATATTATTGCTAATTCCAAAGCAAACGCTACATTCCAAGGCTGCATGGAATGCTGGCGTAGTACGATCATTTGAACGCAACACCAGACAGAACAGTCAAACAACAATATTTCTCTTTTTTTCTTTCATGCTATGGAATATCTCAGTACCGTACTCCTAGTCATTGTGTGCTAGTTTGTGCTAGATTGTACCCGTCTGACTGTTCAACATCTAATACAGTGGGCGGACTAGATCGAAGAAGGCCGGTGGGAATTTATTTACTGTCTTTCCGGGGAAGATGTGAAGAAAGAAGAAACACATTAGATTATTTCACGTACAGCGCTGGGATTCCAACTATTTCACATTTGTCTCTTTTCAGCTCTGTTGCATATGATGGTGGATGGACTAAACATGTATTTTTCACGAGTAAAATAGAGATAAAGATAAAAAGAGACATGAAAGTCCATAGGCCGATAGGGGTATGTATGGAGTTGTGAATATGTGCAAAGTACATAGTAAGTACATGCATGTGTATGTATGTGCTCGTGTGTTTTCAGACAAAACAAAAAAAGTATCTCAAAAATCCGTGTGGTCAATTCACTTTCCAAAGCGAGGTAGGAAACGATATCAGGTAATTAAACAAACGTGCGTGTTTTTCATCGAATCTAAATAAACAAAACAACAACAACAACAACAACAACAACAACAACAACAACAACAACAACAACAACAACAACAACAACAACAACAACAACAACAACAACAACAACAACAACAACAACAACAACAACAACAACAACAACAACAACAACAACAACAACAACAACAACAACAACAACAACAACAACAACAACAACAACAACAACAACAACAACAACAACAACAACAACAACAACAACAACAACAACAACAACAACAACAACAACAACAACAACAACAACAACAACAACAACAACAACAACAACAACAACAACAACAACAACAACAACAACAACAACAACAACAACAACAACAACAACAACAACAACAACAGCAACAACAACAACAACAACAACAACAACGACAACGACAACAACAACAACAACAACAACAACTAATGATAGGTGTACTTCTATTAAAAAGCACAAGCTATTTAGCTTTGATCTCGTGTTCAATACTTAATATCATAGTGTTATACACTTAAGTCAAGACATGTACAATCCTTGCAGTAATAGGGAAGAACTCACTAATCGATGAGAAGCGTTCATAGGAAACCTGGAGCATGTGTCTACTGCTGCCTAAAAGAACAATATTTTAGAATTATCTTCCGAACATTGGCCTGGACTTCCAGATTAAATACTATATTTATGATGCAGCCATGACCACAGTATATACTTCGAGAATCCCTCACCTTGTCAATAGACATGACAATTAAAAAAAAACCCAAACCCGACGGATCTGGTCCGGTTATAGTGTAGTCCGTCCCGCTTATAGCCCACCTCAGATCCGACAGGAATCCTTCGAAAGCCACATTGGAAATATTTTTATGAGCACTCAGCGGAGGCCCCCATATTAGTGGCATAGGAGAATCTGTGAATAGATTTTTCCCGACCTGCATTGTGTCCACTCGCTTAGAATTTGAGCATAGCACCATCTCGTCCACCCACAGTGTGGCTTCCTCATGCGATAGATTCCATTTCCCGCCATCTTCACTGGGAAAGATGATATCCTCCAAACCGAAGACATCCACATATAGAGTGTCAATTATCCAATGACATACGCCAGCACCATCATGGAAGGTGTCGAAACAAAAGACGAAAACGTACTTTAGGTAGGTCCCTGGCAGGAATTGGGAAGCAAATGCCTTGAATTCGAGACGAATTGCAGGATTATGCCATCGGTCATCAGTCACCCACTCCTTACGATAAAGTGGGCAGGAACGAAGTACTTTATGAAGATTTGGACCCTCAATCTTACGGCGCTCTGGCTTATCAGGATGATGAGTATGAATAACGACTCCAGATGGCCTGAATAATGGTTGTCCCCACACTGTTTTCCTTTTCATATCAGGATTCCTGCTCAAAACGTAAACATCTTCACTGCCGGAGAGCTGTGGGAGATCAAAAGAAGACACGAGTATTACAAATTGTTCCAGTTGAACGATGGAATGCTTCGAAGTCATCTTCAACTGTTCCTCTGCCCGCAGTATCAACTACAATGGTGCTTACCCAAAAATGGTCCAAATCCTCTTTAAATGCATTGGGTGCGAAATCCAACCTCGCACCTCCTACGCGTTTTGACCTTGTGCAACCTCCTGCTTTGGTCAGCGCTGTAATTGACATAAGGTGTTATAAAATGGTTTTCGCAGCATGCAGTGAATTTACCATAATGTTAAAAAGAAAAGAGATTGTTGTATAAATATTTGCTGCAATAAAACTTACGTTCAGTGCTATCCACCTCTGTGCCAACTCGGAAGGTCACACGCACACTTCAATGTGCGGGGTGTATATGGTGAAACACATACACGCACACTCAAAACACACACACACACTTCTCCACCCACACACACAGTCTAATACTACTTGTAGAAGGTTTCAGATGTGACGCTAGTCCTCAACATTATTTTATTGGCTGGCACTTGGCTTCTACATTTCACCCGTCTTTTTTACCACGGTAGTAGCCTTTGCAGACATTGTGTTTTGCAAACGGATCCTGGCATCAATTGTTGAATGCTTCAACACCACTACCTATGTGCTAGTGTTGGACCTGAGCAAGGCTTTTGACACTGATAGTAAACCGCACAAAGCAGCTTGGTGTCATGTAGCAAGAGAACATTGTAGACGCGGATGGTTTACGACTGGTTAGCTATAGGCTATCTGGCACAGCCCTGACAGTTCGCGTGAACGAAGCACAGTCCGCACCTTTTGAGACAGCTCGGGGAGTCTCCCAGGGCGACGGATTGTCACCGGTACTGTTCACGATTTATTTGGAAGCAACCCTGCGAATGGTACGTGACCGACTGCCAGCCCGACCATCAGCAGGCAACATTCTAACTGAAGAAACAGCTTACGCCTGAAATAGAATGAGTGTCGTTGTGATAACATAATTTACGAGTGTGTTGTTACGATACAGTGTTTGTTGTGTGTTGTGCGTGTTTGTCGGATAATAATATCAATAACAATACGCAGATATAATAATAGTTGCATAGATAGTACCTACGTTTTTTGTTTGTTTGTTTGTATTCTTTATTTAGGGTGGGAAGTCCAAAACAGGCCCTAGCCTAATAACAATGGTCCCACTAGTGAGGGAATGCTGTATATCTGTGCATAAGGATCAGTGAGTGTAACAGCAACTAGTATGGAAAGAAAAAGAGAGAAGAAAAACAACTCAAACCAGGAGTTGCGACTTGCATAGGGAGTAAATAACGTAAAGAGCAGTGCATGCAGCATTTGTAAAAAGGCTTATTTATATGGTAAGCAAAAAGGCAAGAGCCATTGACTTAAAGCGATTGCGTTTTCTTTCTTGCCTGACCGCAGCGGGGAGCTAGTTCCATAGGATGGTCCCAGCATAGGTTCGTTTGGAAAGACGCTCTGGCTTATCAGGGTGATGAGTATGAATTACGACTCCATATGGCCTGAATAATGGTTGGTCCCAGAGTTGGTCCCAGACTGTTATCCTTTTCATACCAGGATTCCTGCTCAAAACGTAAACATCTCCAACGCCGGAGAGCTGTGGGAGGTCAATAGAAGACACTAGTTTTGCAAATTTTTCCAATTGAACGATGGAATGCTTCGAAGTCATCTTCAACAGTTCCTCTACCCGCAGTATCAACTACAATGGTGCTTACCCAAAAAATGGTCCAAATCCTCTTTAAACGCATTGGGTGCGAAATCCAACCCCGCACTTCCTACGCGTTTTGACCTTGCGCAACCTCCTGCTTTGGTCAGCGCTGTAATTGACATGTGTTATAAAATGGTTTTATCAGCATGCAGTTAATTAACCATAATGTAAAACAGAAATGAGGTTGTTGTATAAGTGTTTGCTGCAATAAAACGTACGTTCAGTGCTATCCACCTCTGTGCCAACTCGGAAGGTCAATGCCTCATTTATTGTTGGATGAGAGCAACGAAGTAAGCAAGAAATGCTGTTCTTTTCGAAACGCGAGTGCACAGTCCGGAGTTCACGGACTGTGCTGGGAGTGCGCTACGCACTGGCTGCAAAGTGCGGAGTTGCAGCATGCACATGAAGGTGCATGCTGGTCTGAAGACTGTGTTCTTTTTGTTCTTGCACTGCTGCTGTACAGTTGCGAATTTTCGCTGCGTGGCTGAGTGCTTTTCTCTTCGTTTCTTTAGTGTAATCTGTCTGATCATGCCTGGATGTGGACGATCCTCCACCCCAAGAGGCCGGAGCAGGTCCTCCAGGGGAGGTAGTTTGCCTGCCTCAGAAAGCAGACCTGAAGTAAGCAGCTCCGACAGTGGAGCCGAACCGAACGCCCAGCTGCAGGAGCAGCAGTTGAGGATCGGCGCCCTAGAATCGGCGCTGGCCAAGGAACGGTCAAGCCGTCGTCGTCGTCGGTCCCCATCGTCGTCGGCATCAGCCTCATCATCATCCTCATCTTCCCCCTGTTCGTCTCCGTCGTCATCCCCGTCTTCATCGTCATCTCCCGAGTCTCGCCGTCGTCGCAAAAAATCAAAAAAGGCCAAACACTCGAGAAGTCGTTCCGTGTGTCCCCAGTCAACCTCGTCGAGGCGGTGGAAGAACCCCTCGTACGAGAGACAGTACGAGACAAACGCTGCTGTGCTGGAAGAGCTCGGCGAAGTGCGTGCTGCTCTAGGGAAGAGGAAGGTGGACAGGGCAAGGCGAGCCACCAAGCAAGGTGAGAACTTGTTGCGGGATAGGTAAGAGTGGCTGGTTATTGCAGATACAAACGGGCACGAGGCAGCCAAAAAGTTTGCAGAGGGTGGCGAGATGCTGGGGATTGTCGGGTGCCCGCAGAAAAGGAAAAGGCTAATGGCAGCCATGCAATCCCCCCCCCCCCCTTCCTGCGCCAAAAGCCAAGCAGCCCTTTCTCCTCCGCACTGCGTCCCAGTTGGCCAAGGGGTGGGGTGCCCACAATGCAAACTTCCATGCCACCATTGCGGCGAAACAGGCCACTACATTCGCGTGTGTCCCCGCCGGCAAGCAGCTAGCCAGCCGCGAAATGCTTGAACCCTGTGCAGCTGACGACTATGATATGTCATTTCAAAGCAATGAATTAGATGCTGAAACCTATTCTATGTTTTGCGTAGCGCGGATGGAGAGTTCGGAGGGGACCGGGACAGGGTGGTCATTGGCAGTCTAAAGAAAAACGTGCAGTTCTGGGAAGAAATCGGAGCACCAAAGTTAGTACTTGAAGTAATCAATAATGGATACACGCTGCCGTTTGTTAGATTGCCAAGGCCCAGGTGGTCAGAAAACCACAAAAGTACACATGAGTTTCCAGATTTTGTTGGGGAGGCCATTTCAGATATGCGTTCTCGCGGTTGTATTAAAGAGGTTAACAGAGACCAAGTGTCAGTGTGTAGCCCGTTGGGAGTGGTGGATAATGGGAAGAAGCTGAGGCTTATTCTGGACCTAAGGTACCTCAACAAACACCTGGCTAAATTCGAAGATTTGAAGGTGGTGGCAGATGTATATGAGAAGAACGATTTCTTGGTTACATTTGACTTGAAGAGTGGCTACCACCACATTGCTATAGCAGAAAGCCTCTGGAGGTATCTTGGTTTCAGTTGGGTGACCCCCCAGGGAAAAGCAGCATACTATACGTTTTGTGTCTTGCCGTTTGGTTTGTCAACCGCCCCTTACATTTTTACAAAGGTAACAAGGGTGCTAGTGCGTCGTTGGAGGGCAATGGGTATACGTTGCCAACTGTACATGGACGATGGGTCGGGAGGACATGCTTCTAAGGCAGGTGCTCACAAGGTAGCAAATCAAATGAAGAAAGATCTCCAAAACGCAGGATTTGTGGCTAATGAAAAGAAATGCCGTTGGGAGCCCTCTCAGGTTGTAGAGATGTTGGGTATGGTGGTTGACCTACGCGTTGGAGCCATCTAAGCCTCCGAAAAGCGTGTTAAAAAGCTTTTAAAAGTCGATGCTCAGCACAATGTCAGGTAGCAGGCAACCATCAGCTAAGCTGGTAGCAAGGATGACTGGAATGATAATGTCCATGCAAGGCCTGCTGGAGAGCCGGGTCAGCCGGGTCACGCGCCCGGCTGGAGAATTGCACGACCTGGCTGAACAGAAAACACCGGGTCCAGTCTGACCCAGCTGAAAAATGTCTCAAACTGACAATGGATTCCTAAAATACCGGTATTTTACGACTCGCGGACCCCATCTGTTGCAAATCTAGCGCAACCGTACACGCTAGAGTCTACAAGCGACAGAAACTCGGCTAGGGACTAGGGTCAACTGGGGTCAACTGGTTCGAGCGCGATCTGGCCAGCGGCGAGCAGGAAGTCAGGACATTCCAAGTCGATGGGGCAGGCAGTCAAAAGCGTAACTTTGACTATAGCTTTCGACACAGTTGCAAGTTTTCAGCCGACTGATGATTTGATGAGCCCGTAGCGAAGAGAAAAGAACTATGCAAGACGCATTTCCAAAGGAAGACGAGCGGCAGTGGATTTGGTCGTTTACCTTCTACGTTTGCGGACTTTGATAGTTCGCCTTGTTCTCTAAAATTTCCGATTTCCGGTCATAAATTCGCCTTTCTGTTTTCCTGCGTTTTGAGCAGGCTTTATGGTTGTTTTTCTGCCGGATGATCTAACCCGGCTTGACCCGGCTGGCCTACATGCGCCAGGTACACTCTGACCGGGCTGTGTTGAATGTCTAGAGCAGGCCCTGCCATGTCGCTGGCACTGGGCCAGATTTGCAGGCTGAGGACTAGAGCATTCTACCACATGATCTTATTGAGGAAGTCATGGGCAGCTCAAACAGTTTGGTCAAAGGAGGCAATTGATGACCTGAAGTTCTGGAAAGAATCTTTTGACAAATTGCATGGCCAGCCTTTCTGGAAGAAGGACCCACGTGTTGTAGTTATCTGTTGGTCAGATGCCAGCGACACTGGCTGGGGAGGTTTCATGGAGGGGAGGTTGAGTGTGCATGTTGCGAAGGGTGAATGGCCAGGTGAAATCAAAGAAAAGAGACTAAGTTCTACTTGGCGTGAGCTTAGGGCTGTTAAGCTTGTTCTGGAGTCATTGGCACCAAAGATTGCTGGGAAGGCTTGCATACATCGCACAGACAACCAGGCAGCGGCACACGTTATTGAAAACGGTAGCCGCAAAGAGCATTTCCAAGAGGAAGCTATGGCAATACACAAATTGTGCAGGCGTTTTAGCGTGAGGATTAGGGCAGAATGGGTACCTCGGGAAGAGAACGAGCTGGCTGTTCATTATTCAAAGTTGTTGACCAAGACGATTGGCAATTGAACCCTGCATTATTCCGGGAAATGGAAGGGAGATGGGGCCCCTACAGCCTAGATTTTTTTGCCAGTTTTAAGACTAAGCAGCTCAGTAAGTACTGCTCCCGGTGGTGGAACCCAGAGTGCTTTGCGATTGATGCGTTCACAGTGGATTGGTCCATTGAAAGGGTGTGGATGGTTCCCCCAATCTACCTTTTTTCACGTACAGTCGATATGCTGCTAGCATGCAGAACCCATGGCACTCTTGTTGTACCAGAGTGGCGGTCAGCCCCATGGTGGCCAAAATTGCATGACGGATTTGTGAAAGAGTGCGTGTGGTTGCCAAAAGATGAGAATACATTCTTGCAGGGGTCATGCCCATGGAATTTCTTTGGTTACGGCATGCCGAAGTCCGAGATCATTGCTTTGAAATTGTGCGCAGTTCGTGGCTGTGATTGCTGACAGCATACCTGGCGCGTGTTTGTATGCGGGAGAGCCTGAGTATGTCTGACGGTGCATGAAATGAGAGCTTGCAGAGCTTGCACGTACAGATGTATCAACTCGAAGTTGCACCCAGAGCACTAGCTTTGCAAAGAGGTGAGTCCATGAGTTAAGTATGCTAGCCAGAATATAGATAATGCCGTAGGTACGCATGTAATTTTGCACGGGCGGCCTCCCGGCGCTTTGTAATCACTGTTATGAGAGAGGTGTAGAAGAGCGATTGGAGCACTTGCCCAGGATGTCACCACAGCTATGATGACAGTCAATGTTGAAGTGTCGTTGTATTCGTTTTCATGTTCGTCACCGTGGTCTGGGCCCCCACACAAGAAATTTAATTATTCTGTCGATGGTTCGATGCAACATTAAGCGTTTGTTTGCATTGTTTCTGGGTGAGGTGTATGTTGCGAGTGGTGCATGCGGTCATGCACGGAGTTGTGCTACAGGCATACATGGACA